>NW_006921443.1:271276-469691 GCF_000392275.1 Phaeoacremonium minimum UCRPA7 | reverse complement strand
GCGCCCAGCCATGGCTCAGTCCGGTTCGTCCTCATCATCATTTGCTTCCTCGTCTTTGGGACTCCCGCCTTACGCTCGGACATATACGAGTCCTGTAGACTCGACATGGACCCCGAGCTCCGCCGCGTCCACCGTCACCTCAGAGTCGTCTGCCCCGCCGACCCCTCTCCGACCCCTTGACCTGGGACCGCCCGGCTATCAAGCAACCATGTAACGGCCCACCATGCTCCATTCCGTCTGTTGTATAACCTGCTTGATGCCTTTGTCTCTAACTGCAATTCATATATAGCACCCTCTTCGAGCGAATGCCCAATGAGACCACCGTGTATCTTGGGCCATGGGATATGGTCGGCTCCGACCCGCGCCGGGTTTTGTGGCAGTGCAGTTATCAAGGAGAAACCCTCGAGCAGTTCCGTACGTCGTGTCTTTGGTTGGCTTCGGCGGCGGCAATTTCCAAGTTCACACGGCTGAGAGCGCAATAGTTCCAACCGATGTCCCGTCTCTGGTCTACCCTCTCACCCTCCACGCCCGACACCGACCGTACAGCGATCCGGGGGAGATGGAGCTGTACTTGACCTTCCGAGAAGCGCAGCGCATACGTTACACAGGCGCGGACGGCGCCGTGATACACGATGATGTTATAGAAGTGAAGTATGAGTTTACGTCCATAGACGCCTCGCTCCGCTTCCAGGGCGACCTGCGAAGGCAAGAATTGGTGGACTACTTCGACGTTGACGTGATATGGTCAGACACACACAGCAGGACGGACAATTTGACCGGTGCTGTGAGGGGTCTAGCCACAATCCAGAGGATGAAGCTTTGGAGAGATTCATACTCAACATTTCACTACTTCACCTTCTACTCGAACAGGCCTGGCAGCCGTTCCGAGAGACGATTTCGAGAGTACGCGGTGACGAGCTTCGAGGCTGAGGTGCGCGGACGGGATGACAGACACCGCCAGGTTCGTCTCAATGTCCGCGGTCGGCGCGGCAGCGCGCCGGATAATAGAGATCGGCGTTTCTCGATATCCTCGCCGTTCTCCCGCCAGAGACAAAGGTCTGTCGGCGGTAGCTCTCATTCACATGCGGGATCGTCCTCGTCATCGCCGAGCAGTGGTCTCGATATACGTTACCTCAGCATACAGTTTAGCAGGGAAAATGGTCAGTGGACATCCTGAGAACAACTCAAGACTGCCTGAATATCGATGGGCGATTCTCGAGACATACTGCTAACATTGGCTCCAAGACTATCGCCGATTCCTAGAGCAATGGGTCATTTCCCATAGCGCAGACAGCGAATTCCGTGGAGTGCCCTTCCCTCCGAACCATTTCGAACTGCCATCTCCCCAAATACCGCCAAATGAGATGCTAGAGCTGCCGGGAGCCGAGCTCTACAGTGGAGGACTGTCGTCCGTCCCCGAACCAATCGACGATGATGACGGCGACACGCCACCTGCCTAGCTGTGGCCGCGAGGTGCCGCCGTAAGTATGATATGTCTGAATGTGTCAAATGATAGGATGTCCATTTCGTTGTCATGTTATAAAAGCATCATAGACTCCCAGCAGGGGCGGCGTTCTGTACAGTGTATACCCAAAGAATTTTGCTAGGAACTCAAGAGATAATGGATATATACAGGAAAAAGGAGAAAACTTGTCTGCACTGAAGGAGACTTGTAGTACTAAAATTTATTGAAATAAGCGCTTCATGTCACGAGTGTGAGCTTCGTAATGCGACTTGATCGAGGTACTTCTCGTGTTTCTCTTGTCACCGTCCGTGACGAGAAAGTTTTCGGGCTGGAGGGGTGTAAGTCGCCTTATCACTTACAGTTGCGGCTTGGAGTTGATCAATAGGAAACCCTAAGACTACGCAAGGACACGCAGATCTCTTTTTCCCCCAGTGACTAGATCTAGATCATCTCAGCCTCCCACCAATCCCATTGGTCTCCTGTGACGGTTTACACGCCAAGAAGCAACGCCAAGCGATTTCAGGGACTTCTGTCCGTGCTCCCACCTTCCAACCGCAACGGTGAGTGCACGGAGCACACCTCTCGGTGTGGGAGTGGGGGGCCTTTGGGGTCTCCCTCAGGGTTCCCGTCAGCTCTTTTTTACAGTGACGGGAACGGCTCGCTAGGCCGGGTCTAGATTTGTCGGGGGCGCCCTCATTCGCTGTTGACGTCACGACACCTCAGTCAGCCCACCGCCCGCCGACGGCCCAGGAAACAGCTGATTTGGCACGCAAGAACTTTCTGCTGCGCTGCAAAGGCCCGAATTCCCGCTCCGCTGAAGGCGTGTCGATGAGTTGATACTAACGGGGAAGGAATTGAAAGATTTACGGACCTCAGCTACGGGACTGAAGCGCAAAATAGTATAAAAGCCCTCAGGTCGAGTCCGCCGGGAGCTTGGGAGGGGTTTCTGAGAAGCCTCCATACGGCGAAAAGTCCCACTTACATACGCGCATTAATATCAGGAACTTAGAAGGCTGGGCCTCGTTGCTTCACGCACGCCTCCGGCGAAAGAAAAGAAAAGGATTCGGAAATTCGACTAAGAGCAGAAATTGAATCAGTTTGGTCGTCAATTTCCTTTTTCGAATTGACTCTCAAGGAAAGCAACCTGAAGAGCGAATAGAAAAGTGAAGAGAAAGGTAGAAGGCTAGCGACTAACGACTAGACACCACCACCCACAATGACGCAGAAGATCATCCTCGCCGTCAACGCCGGCTCCTCGTCGGTCAAGATCTCCGTCTACACGGCCGAGCAGAGGCAGGCGCCCGTGCAGATTGCCGAGACGCAGATCAACGGCCTGACGGCGCCGCCGCCGAAGCTGGACTACTCGCGCGGCGGCGAGCGGCTGTTCAAGGACCGCGAGGTCGAGGACGCCATCGACAGCCAGGACGACGCGTTCCGGCTGCTGCTCAAGACGCTCGTCGACGACGAGGGCCTGCCGCAGATCCGCAGCAACGCCGACATCGCCATCGTGTCGCACCGCATTGTCCACGGCGGCGACTACCGCGAGGCCAAGGTCATCAATGAGGACACTTACCACCATCTTGAGGCCCTCAATGATTTGGCGCCCCTGCACAACTCCAAGGGCCTCGAGATTGTGCGCAGCTGCATGGACCAGCTGCCCGGCGCGACGAATGTCGCCTGCTTCGACAGCCAGTTCCACGCCAGCATCCCTGAGCACATCCGCACATACCCGATAGACCCCAAGATTGCCAAGAAGAACCAGCTGAGAAAGTATGGTTTCCATGGCATCAGTTATGCATTCATCACGCGCAGTGTGGCCGAATATCTAGGCAAACCGCAGAAGGAGGTGAACATCATTGCGCTGCATCTAGGGAGCGGAGCGAGCGCGTGCGCCGTGAAGGGTGGACGAAGTTGGGATACGAGCATGGGTTTGACACCGCTGGCTGGCCTGCCCGGTGCGACGAGGAGCGGGAGTATCGATCCTAGGTGAGCCCACCTCCTTCGCACTTGACTTACCTGCAACGGGACTAACAATAAAACAGCCTTGTTTTCCACTACGCCAGCGACGTCGGCAAGCTGTCGCCCGCATCGACCAAGGACCTGCACATCTCGACCGCCGAGGAGATTCTTAACAAGGAGGCCGGGTGGAAGGCGCTGACGGGGACGACCAACTTCGGCGTGATCGCCACCTCCTCGGAGCCGCAGATGAAGCTGGCCTTCGACCTGTTCGTCGACCGCGTCACCGCCTTCGTGGGCTCCTACTACGTCTCGCTCAAGGGCCAAGTCGACGCGCTCGTCTTCGCCGGCGGCATCGGCGAGAAGAGCGACCGCCTGCGCGCCGCCGTCGTCGACCAGTGCGCCTGCCTGGGCTTCACCATCGACCCCGCCAAGAACGGCCAGAAGGTCTCGGACACGGTCACGGACCTCTCCGGCGAGGGCGCCCGGCACCGCACGCTCGTGTGCCTGACGGACGAGCAGTTCGAGATGGCCAGAGGCTGCGCCGAGGACACGGCGCTGTGGCTCGACGACGGCACGCCGACTTTGACTTTGGGGCGGATTGCGAGCCACAATTAAAATGCTCTCCGGCACATTTTCGGTAATGGCGGGTGTTTTTTCCTCGGGTCCGTACCTGGATATACGGATCATGCATGGTCAGGGCGTATCGGGCAAAGGGCTAGATAGGATAATAGAATATCGTATGATCATGATCAAATATGGAGCAACGCCGCATAGTCAGCCCTCTGCACGGCGCTCAGGGTCCAGGGGCCCAGGGTCTTTCAGCTTTGGGTCTAGGCCATGGCAAATCACGAAAGTCACATCTGAAGCGAGCCATGAGATTACTAACTAAAAATGTTCAAGAATAGGTATCCTTCGTGATTGCCACTTTTTGTGTGCTCTCCCCGTCCTATCTGTATAAGTGGACAGGGAATCTGGTATCAAAATGCCTTCAAAACATGATGTGCTTCGCCGAAGGCAAGCGGCGATCGAGCCGGTCGCCCGCGAGAGAGGCGCTCAGGTATCTTTCATCCAAGAAATCGAAAAGGACGAACTGAGAAGAGAGAAGAAAGTCCCCCCACATGTGCTCCAGGCTAGAACCCAGTCGCAAGAGACTCCTCGCAGAAACAGATTCAAGAAGATAACAAGCCCAGATGCCGTGTCTATATTCCAGACTCTGGACGCTTCCCCCAGGTTCTGGACCCAAATCGTGTACAAGGGCCGTGATCATTCCCGCCATAAAAGAAAATACCCAAAAGTTATAAAAAATACGCCGTAAAGGCAAATGCCATGAGAAATCCCGTGTGCGCCGTTTCCCGTGTGTATGCCGTGTCTGCTTGCGTCTCAGTCGTGTATCAATGCCCCTGTCCCATGTTGCTATGCGTGTACGTGCAACCATTCCCGTAAATGCAAACAAAATCCCGTTTCTGCGCCTGAACCGAGCAATGAGTTGGATATAAACCGTTTAGTAACCCAACTTCGCCAAGAGGAAAAAGAAAAACAGCGAGATCGGTATGGAGAAGCGATCAATCAAAGTGGATATTAGATGGCACATGTTCGAGAGAACAGAAACAGTCCGCCGACAAGACGCCGACTGTTCCGAACTCATGATGTGGCTGACAAGCAGTAGGGCGGGACAGTGGAGAGGCTAATCGCCGGACCAGCGCCCGGTCGATGATCAGCGGCAAGATCGTCACTGGATAACAGACGCAAGCATGCCCCAGCTACCAGCGAGGAACTGCACGAACCCGACCGGAACCCGACCAATTAAGCTCCTTCTTGCGCAGCAATAGCCATGGCGAGTGCGTCAAGGCCGCTGCTAGGCGTGCGCACCGTACTCGG
This sequence comes from Phaeoacremonium minimum UCRPA7, assembly GCF_000392275.1. Lineage (NCBI taxonomy): Eukaryota > Fungi > Ascomycota > Sordariomycetes > Togniniales > Togniniaceae > Phaeoacremonium > Phaeoacremonium minimum. The sequence continues at coordinate 464,389 of NW_006921443.1, read as the reverse complement.
TCGGGTGAGCAATGGCAGATTTAGTCCACGCATATCCCAAGCTCCTCCTACGACTCCTGGAGATGGAAGTGGTGTGCCGCCGCTCATAGCTGCCGCCTTGCTGGCGCTGCTGGACTTGCTCGATGAAGAATGCCGTCTGGACCCAGAGACTGAAGGTCGTGGTGCCGATCTCGACTTATCCTTGTAATGGGTCTCCAAGTGCTGCTTCATGTTGTCGGCGCGTGTGAATTTCTTCGAGCAGCCTGCGAAAGTACACTGGACCGCCTTCTCAGCTGTATGGATCTTCGAGTGCCGCGAGGCATGGCCGGAGGTGGTGAAGGTCTTCTCGCAGCCATGGCTGTCGCGATAGCGGCAAGGGTATCGCTTTCCGGTCCTTTCGGTCGGCGTAACGTTACCAGCACCGGGGCTTGCGGCCTCCTCATCGTCGTACGAGGCAGAGCGATTATCGCCGAAAGCGCCGGGACGCTTATTCGAGCCCAGTGCATGCGCAGACACCATGTAGTCATCGAAGGGCGACCGTCCGTCGGTAGAGTAGGAGGAGTTGTGGCCGTAGTCTGCATACATCATGTTGGGTGTCAGCGGCGACACGGGCTCGTTGCTCATCTGCGAGTCGTATGAGTCCGACCGGAGAAGCTCTGGAGTGTTAGGAGAGGATGAAGCGCTCCTTGTCACACCAGGAAGATACGCTTGCGAAATGACATGGCTCGCTGTCCGGTAAGATAACCTCTCCGGCACTGAATCATAAAACTTCGGTGGTTGAGAAACGGGCTCATCGTTCAGGAGGGAGACTTGACGTCCCGCAGCATCGCGTGCGTGCATGGCTGATTAAGCGGATATCCAACACAAAAGTGACTGTTTTGCTGAAGTAGCGTCGTGGTAATGGTCAATTCCTCAGTGAAGCCGTCGGCGCAAGAGGAATTGAAAAAGTGCTCAATCCGAGCGACGAAGGCAAATAATGAGCACAAGTTGAGAGGTAGAGATGGATGCGCTGGCCAGGGCTGGAAGACCGTGACTTTGTGCAATGGAGGAATGAGGCGCTCAGCGAATGGAGTACGAAATTGACGATGCTATGTGGACATTGGTGTCTCAACGAATATATATCTCGGGGATATCCTTGCTGGCACGCTATATAGCATTTGTTACGTCCAAAGACTGACTTTGTCTTTCCTGGTGCCGCGAGTTAGTAGGCGGGAACTAGGGGAACTGGACTTCAGCCTTGAGGCAGTCGAGACTTACAAAGGGAAGGCGAGCTTCTGTGACGGTGCGTTGGGTGTCAAGGTGGAGTAGTATAGGAATGACAAGAGGAGGTTGTTCGTGGAGCGAGCGAGAGAGGGTGGGAGGAAGAAGAGAGAGTCGCAACAATAGGGCAGCACGCAAACAAGATATCCAGGCATACTCTTCAAGAGCAGGGGAAGGGGCGTTAATAAGGTAACTTTGCGGGTGCGGGAACCGTACCTAGGCAAGCTTTGAGAACCTAAAGCAATGAATGGGTGTGTCCCGTCTGTCCCCTTTGCGTGGCCACTCACACGCTCACCCACTAATGAGAATGTACAGTAGGTACTTGGGCGCTGTGTCTCCCTGCTCTACAGCGCAGTGATGGCATGGCGTAGGCATGCCAGCACCTGCACGGGCAGGGCAGGCAGGGACATGGGAAAGTGGACTGGGTGAACTGGGACTGCATGAAACCCCATCTCATTTTTCTGCTTCTACCTTAGCATTTCCACTCTTCCCACCCCCCCGTTGTGGCTCCCTGATGGGTCCCCCAGGCCGCCCCGAAAGCAGTAGTGGAGACCGGTTCCAGTGTGCGCGCGAAGGAGTGGGTGACAGGGATGGGCGACAAGGACCACGCCCCCTTGGCAGAGGTCAGCGAGGGGTTGAGCAGCCACAAATGCTGAGTCCCCCTGCAGGTGACGGTACTTTGCACAAGGCCCTCAGAAGTATCCTTCCGATTGTTATGAGAGGCGCTGGAACGGGTCCCATGCCCTTGTCGCAATGCCGTTCCCTTCTTAGCGCCCCGATCGCACGCTGTGGCTGTCCCCTGGGTCTTCCGTGATGGAGGCAGGTGCCCAGCGGTCAAAGGTGCTTCTAAGTCAATGTCTAAGTAGACATCGAGATGCGCGGCATCGCAATCTGCTTTCTAGCCTCTTGCGATCATTCTTCCGTCGTCTGACTCTGGGATAGGCACCAACAGTGGGTTTGTTAGGCGGCGTCTGAATATAAGGAAACCTCCTCGTGTCGGTATGCTTTGAAGCCCTGTTCCCGCCCCCGATTTGTGATGTCCTTAGGTCCCATTCAAACTCGTACGGCAAAGAGTCTAGAGCAAGCGAACAAGCAAGCTACTTGCTTCTCGATCACCGATGTCATCAGTATTCGGGCCCGCAAGGCATGTTTAATTTGCTTGAGATAGTCGCACGATGACTAGGTACTCTACTGCTGCTTTAAAGCCTCCTCCTAAGTTCTGTTTGGTCTGCAAGAGACTTTTAGGTGTTCTCCACAGCCGTCGAGCCTGTCTCCGCTTTACCGTGGCAGACTTCTGTATGTACTTGGATCGCCCTGGATGTTGGATCCGGGGGAGAATCTGAAGGGTCAGTTGTCATGGTCGATCAACGGGACTCGGCGCGCCCATCAGTTGAGCGTCACAGCAGCTCAGGCACAACCGAGGGCTCCTCATCCACTCGGACGGGATCGCCCACTGCACATATGTGTTGTATGATTGGACAGACCACGACGTCTTTCAGCCCTCCACAAATATATCGTGAACCAAAAGCCAGAGAAGCCTCTCATGCCAGTATTCATTTTTGTAATCCTGATGGCAGATCGCTGCTCCTCATCGCCGGGTGCCCACGGGGCTGACACGCGCCACGCCATTCTGGCTGAAGCCACAGCCCAGCTACGAAGTAACTCTGGCGGTCGCACTGTCTCGCTAAACAGCGACCGCTTATCATTGCAGAGCCATGAAGGCCATCGTGCAGGCAGTAAGGAACTCTCACAGGTTGATCGAGGAACTCTGTTCGTCGCCCTAGTGCGCCGGAGACTGCCCCGGTGGGCCTTTGGCGGAGAAGATGTGTCTGCGAAGCCTTTCATGCGGGTCGCGACAAGAATGACGTCGGCGGCGTCCAGGGTCTGGAGAAATGCTCCTGGCCATGCTCTTCAAATACAATGAGGATACTCTAGCCTGCCGTTAGGTTACCTTGAACCTTAGGCTACGCTACCAGACTGGGTGTATGTGCGTAAGCTTGCTGACAGGGCATTAAGAGGCACGTTCGCATGGCAGTGTGGCAGGTGTCTGGGCGGGCAGCTTTGGGAATGGCTGGCTTGGATATTAGCGGCGTTCGTGCGTAACGATCTTTCTGGAGAGGTACAGACAAAGTACAGTAGCGAGTGAGGCACTGGTAGGGGCCTTTGAGAGTAAGCTGAGAACTAGAAAGCAGGGTCAAGCGGTACGTATCACTGAATGAAGACCCCTTTTTAACGACGATGGCTTGCGAATGATGGGCAGGGTCCAATGCAGGGTTCAGTAGAAATCCGACAAGAGATTAACAGATTGGTTTGCTTTGATGATTGCGGCCGGAGCAAACTGAGCGAAAGGTGTTACTCTGCCAGGATAGAGTTTCCCAGGTGACCTGATTCCTGGAGCTTGCCGTTGCCCATTGCTCACCCATCTGCCGTCGTATGTACTTGCAGCTTTAGAAAAGATAAAAACATACGACCTTTGAAGGCCGACGCAACTTCAGTCTAGATATGGTCGACAAGGGGTTCTCAGAGCTCGGTTTGAAGCAAATACGGGCGAGACGGGAACGAGACTGCCACGGGACACATTTCCTGAGAATAGGATTGGCAGCTGGAAGGAGCTCCGGCCGAGGATGGCCCCTCCAACGAACGCACTTACTGTTCTCAATCTCGGAATGCTAACAGAACAAATGTCGGGCAGGTAGGTACCTGCACTATTTTCCTATGGCGATTAATGGAAGGGACGATCGATACCTAGGTAGGACTGGAGACCTGTTGCAGTACTGCTTTGTCACTTTGCTAGGCTCTGTACTATGCGCAGTAAGTAGTGGCGCTCAGCCACCGGTTCCTTTGCTAGGGCTTCCAAGGGACTCCCACCTTACCTAAACTTTCCTCTATGCTGCCTCAATTGAGCAAGTGCAAAGAGCGGCCACTTCAATCGGCCGTCCCTTAATGTGCTGCTTGGCCTATCACCTCTCAGAACCATTGACGTCTCTGCAAGAGCGGCACCTCTTTCCCTGCCATGCAGCTCCAGGGCTTACTTAGTTGCTTGCTTGCTTGTTTGGTCTTATATGCAATCGAATTGAATCACCCTTTCGTCATCGCAGCTTCCATCTCAGGGCCCGCTCATGCTGCTACCGTACCCTGGCTCTCCTGACTCCTGCCACCCTGCCCGTCCGGGCCGTTTGGAATGTGCCACTATAAGCTAGGTAGGTCCATGGGAGACGCAGCATGAAGCACACTCCTCTCCGGACACCTCTCGTGGGTGAATCTGAATACGTCGCTTCGGACGGGACCTCAGCACCATCTGTTTAGGTTTTCTCTGAGTTTCCCCATCGAACAGTGATAGACCTAATCCTGATGCCGCTTATAGCGCAACGGTCAATCGACTTACTCGTGCACCTTCTCCATACTCGAGCCATCTCCGAAACCTGCCTTACCGGAACAGGGTTGCAAATCGCATCATCTACCGTTTCGAGCGGGAGAACAACGCTGGTGCTGGCCCTGGACGGCCTCGCCTTGGCGCCAGGTAGCCTAAGCCAAACCAAGAAGCAAGACCAGTCTCAGGCTAAGGGATACCTGCCAGCCAATAATCGGTTTTTGTGCTCCTTTAAGCTATCGATCTTCGATCCCGTCGAGTCGAAGTGGGCATGTGTGGCTCAACGCCTGGTACTCGACCTCAAGTACTATACTTTGCACCAAGTCACTCCCCCAGGGTTTGGCTTGGGCAGAGTGGCTTGCTCCTGTCAACTTCTCCACCTGCCCAGAGCAGCCCACACGGCCCCTGAAACAACATCGCGATCTCCAGGCGTCACCTCGGAGACCTTAGCCAGCGCTGAGGGCCGTGATCGCACGACGCATTGGAGCGCGGCCGGCTCGCCGGCTCTACTCTTCTTGCAGGCGCTGAAGGAGATGCTTGCAAGGGAAGGGTTCTTCTCGCTGTACGGCTCGCTGCAGAGGCGATGAATAGGTCTTACTGATGTCACGGTGGGATTTGCACTTTGGCTTGCGCAATTCCATGGCATTTCCCCTCAGAGACCCCTCTTTTCGAGGAGATCGGTTTTCACGATTTCCCATCCGAACCTGATTTTTCTTTGCTCCTCGGCCCCCTGGGCTCTCGGCTCTAAGCAGGATTTTATTTTTGTCTTGGGGGGACCTGTCACGTCGATGCCGATCTCTCTCCTGGTCCACTTTCTCCATCTTAGTCGAGTACTTCCAGAAGCCGTTCCAGCCGTCTATCTGTTTTTGATTTACTAGCAGGACTACGAGGAAGGCATATCTCTCTATCTTGGAAGCTGCACGCTGTCGCCGTGGGTCAACCGGGCATGTCTACACCTGTGGCAGATTGCCTTCAAGACTTCCAGCCCACGTCTCAAAAATCTGCACGTCTTTGGCGATTGCAGTGGGTTTCCCGGGCCCCACAACCGACCAATGGGTGCCGCATTGGAGCATGACAGCCGTCAAATCCGAATTATCGGTGAAGCATCCGTTATGCATCTGATCCCATGAAACAGGGCTACCTTACCTGGAAATACGGCACTGCAAATCAAGGCACTTTAATTCGAAAGACCTGTATTGCGTAGCGACTCAAGTGATTGGTACTGCTCACAATTAACAAACGATAGGCTAGCCTACGGACAAGGACAATTTGGGTTACTTGACCGTTATCGAATTGAATCAAGCAGGATGAGCTTCCATCGAATCAATACCCGATGGAACCAAATCTCTTAATTCTCCAGAACCGTACAGATGGGGTCCTGTAGGGATAGGACACAATCCTAGGTGCAGCTACCGAAAATTGTAATAAGGCGAGTAAGGGTCCTGAATGAAAAGCAGGATATTATCATGACAGTCAGCATATCAGTGCCAGATCGAGGAATTGGCCTGCAATCGAGAAAGCGCGCACTTCCGGACCACGTCCTAACGCGGGAAGACCCACGGCTTGGCATGACCTGTGACATTGGAGGTCCCCTTGCAAGGGTGCTGCAGGGCGTGTGGGCTTGAAAAAGGGTCGCTGGAGCCAGGACCCTTGACCTCGGGCACACGCTAGATCCCAGGATGGTATTAGCGAGGGGAAGAAAATAATCCGTCCCTCGCGGACCCTGCGGGCAGGCTAGCCTACGAAATTCACGTCCCTTGGACGCCGGCGCGATCGTCAAGAGAAGGCTCTCGAAGACCAACCCACCATCGTCGATGTCAAAACTGTTGGCGGTGTCGCATCGTCAATCGTTGCGCCGCCGTCTCGTCGAAACGCTGACATCTTCAGGTAGCAGTTGTCAGAGAATCGGCTCTTCTCTACTCTATGAAGCATCCTCCAGCCATTCTCGAACCCATTTCAACCCCTTGTCAGACACATCGTGACAAGTCGACATCTACGTCATTTCTCTCCTGCTGGTGCTTAGCCGCCGGCAGTGAACTATTGACCGGCGCACCCCGCTAATACTATGGTAAGCACCAAGTACTACCCAAGTACGTACAATAACCCCTGATGATGGCCTCTCGTGATTAGCAACAGTGAGTGTGACAGCAAAAGGCGTTTATCAAGGACCCTAGGGTCCTTATCTGGCCGGTTCTTTTAACTCGACCTGCTTCAAAGTACACGCCTGCCACGAATTTCTCAATGTTGAGAAATCTCCAGCAACTCAATTTGTCAACCCGGGGGAGGCTAGCTGCTTCCCACGACATTATACCTTGATATCGGTGTCGGCTAGTTGAGCCCTCCTGGCTTCCTGTTGCGTAACGGAAGTCTACTCCAGCTCTATTCCCAGTTGTGGTGGGGGACAACTCTATAACGACCCTGCTTTTTAGTGCAGCATATACACTGAGCGCTGTCTGTAGGAGCAGCAGCTCCGGCGAGCCCCACACAGCCTCAGAGTCATATCTCATGGCTCCTCGAGCTCCCCCTAAGTAGCTCCTCATAAGCATAACATTGACCATCCGATCCACGAAAATTGGAAAGGTTCTCGCAACATGTCAAAACACCACGCTCACACACACTTTTCAGTGGTTTTCTGAATCTTCTAGTGCCTCCTACCTTACTTACATGTTCATTGCTGCTACAATTTCGAATTAACTTGTACTGTCTATAAACAAACTCGCCCGCCAGTGTGGGAAATTGTCTGACAACACATCGCTCGTGTGAGTCTCAGCTGAGGTGCTGTGTGATCGGGCAGAGAGAATCGAGGGCTGCCGCCACCAGACAGTGGCCGACCTTCCATCCTCACTCTCCTCAATCTCCTCTTCATACAAGATTACTTCCCCGCAAAGTTGCAGGAACACCGATGTTATTCCGCATGTTTTAGCAGCTCAAACTGCTTAGTTACCAACCCACTACTACAATTGGTTGTGGAGGGTGAAGCATTGTTTAAATGCAAGCTTTCGAGCTAAAGCGGAGCATCTGATCACCAACACATCACGAAAGAAGCTGACATGAACTAAGATGCAGAAGCAGCTTTCCCCGCCTGGTGCACCGACAGCTTAACACCACCTCTGTGTGTGTTGTAACGCCCTAGAGGGGGCCATTGCGCAGCCAACCCCTAATACGGTACAACTGCAATATTGATTTGGTATCAGGCCAGTTATGCCGCGCTCACAACATTAGTTGTTTTGGGGAAGGTTTGAATCGTGGTCGAAAAATTTCTAGGCGGTACTGGACGCATTGATTCGGCGTTGAATGCACCAAGACAGCTGTTACGGCTTACCCATTATGCCCAACCAGAGACAATGCGGTAACATGTGGTGACAAAGTTGGATAGGACGATGATCCTGTGGAGGTTGCGACCCAGTCATCATATCCGGACCCTTGACCCGTCCAAGAGATAGCTTCAAGATGTTGGCGGTAAGTGAGGGGTCTCGTTTCACTACCTAGTGTCTGCTGGTCCCCCCTCCGATAAGACCCTTGGACATGCCTACTGTCCCCATCTCGGTAGTCCAGATGTTGTGTTGGTAAACCCCGCAGGAACTGCACGGGTCGGACGGCAAGTCATATCAATCGAGTAGTATTGAAACCGGACAGAGATAACCATGTCGCAAGCGTTGAAGAAGACGCGTGTCGTTCGTGCCTTCCCCGAGATTTCCTTATGGGACAAGAGTTCATACGACTCGGGTCTATTTGCTTGCTTGCAGTTATTATTGCCCAGGACCTGCCATCCCAGAAAGACGGGATGGTACGACGAGCCAACAACTGGTTTTGTTATTCCGTTAGGAATGCGATCCTTGACTGCCCAACCCAAGCACCAAGGTACAGGATTGGTGTACTGTACCTGTGTCGCTGTATTTCCAACTACCCTACTTTGAGCCTGCTTATTAGTCGCGAATCAATTACCAGAGACAGAACGGCGTGCGCATGGCTTTCGATTGGATGGCGTCCTGTCTCCGTTGAGTTTACTGACGTGAATCAATATTGAGTCAGAAAACGGAGGTCTGAAGGACCGTAAAAAAGCAACGATCCCATTGTGGGCTGCTGGTCGGGGACTGGTGTGTGGCAAATTGCAAGCTGCGTAGTAGTGAGGGCTCATGGCATTTTGCAAAATGCCCATGGGCCGCGAAAAATACCATCCCTTCCGCACTAAGACCAAACGTTTGGCGGGGCAAGGGTCTCGACTGCTCTTCGACCCTTTCGTCTCACACTCCCATGCGTTGATCGAATTCTATTCTCGCTATAACTGCTTCCGTATCGATACAATACGAAAGCATCATGTCATTTCAACAAGAAAATCTGTCTAGTTTAGCAAAGTGGATCTCGCCACAATTTGGAGACTGCCGTGTCGAGCGTGTCTTCGTCTCAGTTCAGTCCTGACCCTCTCTCGAGCCTCCGAACCTCCCTCCTCTAGCACAGCCTGCTCTCGCCCGGTGCATGTTATCCCGCTGTATGTTCAGGAAAAGCAAGCACTGCAGAATATTGAGCTGAGTCCCATTTCGACAAGCCGCAAAGTCAACAGAAAAGTCCTCAAGTCCACAGCTTTCGCCTCTCTCGTAACATAGTCTCGAGCTAGTCGACCGCTGAAAACTGTAGCGGCGCCGGGTTTCGTGAGTGGAGGAGGCAGGTTTTCCACCCGGACGGCACCTAGACTATTGATAAACCGCATTAACGGTGATGATACAATTTCAGATTACACAGAAGCTAACTCCCAAGTATGCGATTGAAATCCATCCTCTCGGGCTCAAGCTATGACCAACCCTCGGCTCGCGCTGAGGACAACCTTCCGTAACGCCTTTAACAATGACAATTGCTGACCCCTGAAACCCCCATCTGCTAATTTGCCACACCGGCATCCGGGGATTGTCTACCTCTTCGTAGCCCCTGTATCGACTTTCTTCCTTGGCGGTAGGTCAGGCTTCTTGAATACGCCGTTGCTGCTACTGCCCCCGCCGCCACCAACTTGCGTGAAGCTGCCTCCCTTGAACCATCGGTCCTCTTCCTCCTTGCGCTTTCGCTTCAGCTCGGCCTGGACCTTGGGATCGACAAGTTCAAGGCCTTGAACAGGCGTGAATGATAATGATGACATCGTGCCGCCACTGCCAACTGTCGTGCCCACGCCGGAGGTCCGTAGCCCCTTGCCTCTGAGATCCAGGTTTCCAGCAGCCTGCCCAAAGCCCTTGAGAGACGATGAAGCTCCGGAGACAGAGCTCGCGCCGCCCCAGCCTTTGCTCTTCTGGCTCAACTTCGCACGAGTCTTGTTATCGATTTGTAGGCCCCGTACACGGCCGTCATTGCCCTGTCCGATCATGCCCATACCGACTGTGCCCTCGCCCGTGCCGTAGCCGACCTCCTTCTCTTCCTTTCCAAACGCCATACGATTCTGCGCTTTGCGCAAGTCGGTCATGGCCGTCGCCGCCTTGGCCGCGCGCGCACGACGACCACCGCGCTTCCGCGAAAGCTTGTCGTCGGGCACCGGCAGGGCGCGTTGGCCCTTGTTCAGGGGTTTCTCCTGCAGCTTGTCCAGCCGATCGAGGCAAGCTAACCTATACTCTTCACCAGTCGAGCCATCTGGGGCCTCGTGGATGCGGTCGACACGAGCCGCCAGGACGAGCTTTGCGGACACTATCCGCATCGCTTGCTTCTTCAAATCGCTCGTCACGCCGCGGATAATGGGGCTGTGATATAGAAAGCCTTGTTGGCGAATCCCGACGTTCGTGGCCAGAGCTCCGCTTTGTTGCTTCTTGGAGCCCCAAGCAGCAATGTTACAGGCTGGTGTCTTGGCCAGACCTGTGAGACCTCCCGCTGCGTTGAGCATTTGCGCGGCTGTCAGGGAACCAATAAGAGCAGTCAGGTTTGGTGCAAAGAGGTTCATCCGTGACTGCACGTATTCTGTTAAAGTCTTCTTTGCTGCGTCCAGGCTGATCATCATCTCGCAAGCTCGGACAACACGATCGAGCTCGTCTTGCGACATTTCCCGTCCCTTCGAAGTCGTAGCTTCCACCGTAACGATCATGAGTGAGGGTCCATCCAGAACTGACTTGAGCGTCGCCTTCAAGGGGTTGTCTGTTGATTTCTGTAGCGCCTTGATGCTCTCCGAGTCCATCGGGCCATTGCCCAAGATTGCGACCACCTTGGCATATTCGAGCGGATTCGTGATCAGTGTCTCGAGCTCGGGGAATCGCACCGAATAGTGATCGCGAATGAACTTGTGAACCAACACTATTTCACTATCTATCAAAGTAGATAGGCTGTTGGACTGCGTAAGAACGTTGTATTCGGGATGATCCTCCACGTTGCCGACATTGGCCAACGCCTCGGGAGGTTGTGCTTTGAAGTAGGCGATTTTCTGTAGGATCGAACGCAAACTGTCAGGGCTAATGTTCCGAGAAGAAGATGTAAACACTTCATACATAGTGATAGGGGGCGTAGGGGAGTAGGGGTTGCTAACCTCAAGAACTGGTTCCAAGCTCTTCATCAAGTTGGCCACGCTGCGCACGTCGTCAACTCCGCCGAGTTGCATCTTCTCAACGCGCGCTTTCGCCTCCTCTGCATCTTCGGGCGCCTGTTTGCTTGTGTCAGGCATTCCACCCATCTCCTCATCCTCTTCCTCACCGCCGTCCATGTCCAAGTCGCCATCGGCCAGTACGCCATTTGTCGCGCTGTCTGCGCCTTGAAACTCGTCATCGTTGCGCTCGTCGGCTCCTTCCGAGCCCGAGTCCTCGAAATCCTGCAGCAACTCATCTGCGAGAGTCGACATCTTGGCGGTATTGACCAGAGTTGCTCTGACTGAATCTTGTCGTCGTCACGACGTAGTTGGCGGCGGGTTTGTGATCGGAGGAAGCTTGAGCCAGGTTTGGAGTCGAGCTCCAGAAAATAATGCAAGGCAGACGAGGCTGAAGTGGCGCTAACAGCCACCATCTTACTTATTCCAGACTAGCGTCCTCTCGAAAAGCTCTAAACACTACCTCTTCAGACCTTGCTTGTTCATTCAAAGTATTTTCGCGACCGACTCGTTTACCCACCACGTAAAGCTATAGATCTCCCTCCAAGATTTCTGTGCTCTTACGACCGCGACCATGGAGTCCTCACGCGGTCCTCCGCGGGTCAAAAACAAGGCCGCTGCACCCGTGCAGATATCGGCAGAGCAGCTGCTACGAGAAGCCGTCGATCGACAGGAGGGCGCCCTTCAAGCCCCGACACAGCGGTTTGCCGACTTGGAAGAACTTCATGAGTTCCAGGGACGCAAGAGAAAAGAGTTCGAAGATTATGTGCGCCGCAATCGAATCAGTCTCAAGAACTGGCTGCAGTACGCAGGGTGGGAACTCGAGCAGAAAGAGTTTGCGCGTGCTCGCTCCGTCTATGAGCGAGCGCTCGATGTATTGCCTAACAATGTTACGCTGTGGATTCGATACATCGAGGCTGAGATCAAGAGCCGCAATATCAATCATGCGCGCAACCTGCTGGACCGCGCTGTCACGCGACTGCCCAGAGTCGACAAGCTATGGTACAAGTACCTTTATGTCGAGGAGATGCTTGGGGCGATTGCCAATACAAGACAAGTGTTTGAGAGATGGATGCAATGGGAGCCAGATGAGGCGGCCTGGGGTGCTTACATCCGGCTAGAGAAGAGATACGGCGAGTTCGACAGAGCGAGGCAGATCTTTCAGCAGTTTGTAGTGGTACATCCCGAGCCGCGCAACTGGATAAAATGGGCGAAGTTTGAGGAAGAGTTCGGCACCAGTGATCTGGTTCGGGAGGTTTTCCAGACTGCGATCGAGTCTCTTGGTGATGAGTTCGTGGATGAAAGGCTTTTCATTGCATATGCTCGTTATGAAGCCAAACTCAAAGACTATGATCGAGCGCGAGCCATCTACAAGTTTGGCTTAGACAACCTCCCCAGATCCAAGTCCATGCTTCTCCACAAGGAATATACTACGTTCGAGAAGCAATTTGGTGATAGGGAGGGTGTCGAAGATGTCGTTTTGTCCAAGAGAAGGCGGCACTACGAGGAGCAAGTGAAGGAGAACCCTAAAAACTACGACATATGGATCGACTACACCAGGCTCGAGGAGACTTCTGGTGACATTGACCGAGCACGCGACGTCTATGAAAAGGCTGTTGCTCAGGTGCCACCCACCCAGGAGAAGCGTCATTGGAGGCGGTATATCTTCCTATGGATCTTTTACGCGCTTTTCGAGGAGTTGCAAACGAAAGATGTCGAGCGAGCCCGCCAGATTTATGACACATGTCTCACGCTTGTTCCTCATAAGAAGTTCACATTTGCCAAAGTATGGCTTATGAAAGCTCAATTTGAGGTTCGCCAAGGCCAACTCACCGCAGCACGAAAGACTCTTGGCCGAGCTATCGGCATGTGTCCGAAAGACAAGATCTTCAAGGGCTACATCGAGTTGGAGCAAAAGCTCTATGAGTTTGAGCGTTGCAGGACGCTGTACGAGAAGCATATCATGTACAACCCAGCCAATTGTCAAACATGGATCAAATGGGCCGAGCTAGAGCGTGGCCTGGACGACCTGGACCGAACACGCAGCATATTTGAGCTTGCTATTGGCCAGCCTGTGCTTGATATGCCCGAGGTCGTCTGGAAAGCCTATATTGACTTCGAGGAGGAGGAAGGCGAGTACGAGAAGACGCGCGATCTATATGAGCGGCTGCTGGCGAAGGCCGATCATCCAAAGGTCTGGATTAGCTACGCGCAGTTCGAGATCAATATACCCGAGGGCGAGGAAGAAGAGGCAGAAGACGAGGAGCAGCCAATCAGCGAGGAGGCGAAGGCACGTGCTCGCAAAGTCTTCGAGCGTGCACACAAGAGCATGAAGGATCGCGAGCTCAAGGCAGAGAGAGTGTCGCTGCTCAAGGCTTGGCTCAGCTTCGAACAGGAGCATGGCTCGCCGGAAGATATCGAGAAGATCCAGAAGCAAATGCCACGCCAAGTCAAGAAGCGGAGGAAGCTGGAGGACGATACTTGGGAGGAGTACATCGACTATGTCTTCCCGGCGGACGACAAGCAGACGCAAGACTTGTCAAAGTTGTTGGCGATGGCGCAGGCTTGGAAGCAGACAGGGTCCAACTCGGCAGCAGGAGGTTGAAGCAAAGCAAGGCTTCCTCACATGATATATCAGATGTAATATTAAAAATATTCTTTCCCCAACCCTTACGGGGTGTGGGTCATCTACCAACCGTAATTCTTGCCCCTGACATCCTGTCAAGTCGTGTGATAACAAGCAGTAATTTACTTCACCCTTCGAGAATTATGGAAGCTAACAGAATCATCATGCTATATCCTTGTTCATCATATGTAATCGGACTCCTCATCAGTATCCCATCGAGCACGCCACGCTGTGGCATCATCCTCTTCATCTAGTTCCTGTGTATTATCAGAGTCGTCCGGTTCCAGCCGCGCTCTGATAAGATCTCTATCGAACGTTTTGTATCTATCAAATGAGTCCCAGGCCCTGGTCCTCAACCTTCTAGACCTGCGATCGATACCAAAGACAGGTACATATGAGAGGATAGAAAGTAAGAATATGTACGCCTTTTGAACCCACTCGCGTCTCATTTTTTTCCAGATGGAACCAAACCACTGGATTTCGAGGGCCACTAGAATGAATGGCACCGACACTGCAACGGAAACACCAACTAAATTTTGCGGTTAGTCGATGCAGGTGTGGCAAATTAGAATATATTTGCCACTGACATATCAATGCGCAAACGTGGCCAAGGGGCCAGCTGGTCTCATGCGAATCAGGATCTTGAGGAAACTTATCGACGTCAAGTGTGAAGAAACTAGTTATAAAAGATAACGGAAGCTAGCAAATGATTAGTTGATCATTTAGCAAGATCATACCTGGTTCAACCTACGAAGATAATTGTCACAACTGTGAAAACAAGAAGAGTCTTGAAATGTTAGCTTCTGTGTGATATCAATACAGATCTGAGAACCCTCGTACATTGCCTTGTCTCGCGGTCTCAACCGCTCCTTCGCGGGTAATTCGAGCCTCCCACGCATTCGCTTGTTTCTGTTTCAAATCGAGTAGCCGTTCAACCTGTCCACTATATCAGCTTTGGCTTGAGGAAAGCAGAGGAATGGAATGCCTACTCCAAATTCAACAGTCTCCGCTCGTTTCTTCAGACTTGTGAAGCTCTGATGTGCCCTATTCACGAGCTTTTGTAGATGTGCCAAGTCATATTCCGGGAAAACACTCCGTTTATCAGAAACTCCATAAGCCATCTCGTCATGGTTGTCTTTCAAGCCTTTCAGGGTGTATTCTTGACACCCAAGAACATCCTCAATCATCTTTATCTCGTCTAGGATATCTTTGACTTCTTTCAACAGCTCAGTTTCATTAATGATATCCAGGAACTTCAGGAGAAATTTCTGGCCGTCTCGATAAGCAGGATGTTGCTCGTCCAGGCCCGAAAGTAATCCCGACAGAAAGTGAAAAGCTTGAAAAAGTCTAGACTCCTTTTCTTCCTACTTGAAAATGAGTTAAAAGGCTCAAAGATCTGGGCTGCTGTTGTAATTGACTAACCACATGTCCCACCGCATTTTCGAAAGCCTCCACTACATTGATTGATCTACCGTCTTGACTTGGGCTGAGTGTCCTACAGCACCCAGCAAGGATGAGTGATACGAGTTCAGCTGTATTGCGGCATGGAAGTCGATCAGGGTCATCTAAGATGTCATCGTCAAATTTTGTATCCGACCCGATCCGAGTAGGAAAGCTAGTGATGATGGTATTTGGCGCTTCAGGTTCCTTGAATTCCCCGCTATTGATGATCCAGAGCCAGAGTTGATCAACCATCAATATATCACGTTTTTGCGTTTGTGTTCTACGATGCTTATTTCCGGTTTGGCCTTCAAAGGAGCCCATTTTACCGTAGTAGAAATCGTCGAGAGTCCTACCATCAGGTTAAATTACTTAGTCACTGAGTGGTCTGTCAGCAGAAAGCCTACCGCGGAAGACGACGTCTCTCCTTCATCCGGTCAGTGGACTTTTTCGTCCATCTAGAATATACTTGATGTCTATCTCTATAAGAGGTATCGCGAAGCATGTAGTAATACGACTGATCTAGCGTACTTCATGTTGAGAATTTCATTAGCTGATTGGTATTAAGCGAGCTTCCGGACTTGTCTCACCGACGAGGATGTATCGGTAGCTTTTCATGCGATTTGTCATGCGTATAATGAAGATACACGTCAGAAGTTTCGATCAGTCTTTCTACTCTTTCACGATACATGCTGCTGTTGTCAGCTTGCGTCGAATGCTTGTGGCGTGGAATGATATCAATCACTGATTCTAGAGAAAGGTCATGAAAAGGTCCCCGGATACGAAAATTATAGTCAGGAGATTGCCTGAAGGTATCAAACTTTCGACCACGCTTTCTGGAACGAGATCGAAAACGGCTCTTATGTAACCTCGACCGACGACGGTGAATTGACATGCTCTGCAAATCTTGTATTCTTTCTTGAGTCTCTCGGTCGTCGTACGTTATGTAAGGAAACTTGCATCCGTCAACACATGGCATTTATAGACGAACTTCAAGCAAGTGACATTATCTTACTGTGATTACCCAGGCTTTAGGGTTCTGTTGGCCACCTGCCATATATCTTAGGCGGGAGCAATCTGGGTATATGCAACGCTGCTCGAAGTACATATATGTCAGACACTTAGCGAACATCTGATAATATGTAGGCCGTAAGAGAGCTTGTATCTCTACTTGACGCCAAGATTATACCATGAATGCTCACTTACGCTTTGAGGACTACCAAAGTCGCGAAAGCCTTGTGGCCAGGGCCACATGTGGATATTGAGCTTTGCAAATAGGTCCTGTTCATTAGCCTGCTGAAGGTCTGAGAGACTGGGGAAAAGGCGTACATGAACCCATGCCATCTGTGTTGACACATGCATTAGCAACTGGCTCCGATATAGCATAAATGAGTACACCGACATTGTTCAGCGGAATATGGTACCAACGACATGACGGGGAGCTACCCGATTGTCGGTCCGCAAATATTTCGTTCAAATTTTCGGCCATGTTCCCTTCCTTGTATATAACCTTATCCACCGATAGATACTCGCAGATATATGTCTCTTCGAGATTGGGCTGTAGATAGAAGTCTCGAATTGAGACATGGAATGAAGCACAGGCTTCACGCTGATATGGTGACAAGCTCCCTATCTCGAGTTTCCTCTCTGCAAATGCGCGTCTTACTGGTAGCGATTCAAGCAGTAGCTTGGTCATTTCAGTACTTGGAGCTATTTGAACTGGTCTTTCGCCGCTATGGTTGCTGACATCTCGATTTGCACCTGCTTCTAGTAAAATTCGCACCATGTCAAGTCCAGTAGGGTCGGTTCGGCTGGCTGCAAGATGCAATGCCGTATTCCCAGCCTCATCTTGATGCTCCAAATTGATTTTGCCCGTTCTTACGAGACGCTTCACAATGTCTTGGTGATCGCCTTGACAGGCTAGATGCAGTGCAGTCTGATTTTTTCTGTTGGATAAGTGCAGGCTTGTGCCCTCGGCGATCTGATTAGATATACTGACGCTTCTGCCGAGTCTGATTGCGGATAACAGACGATGGGTTTTGATGGCCTTCTGAAGGGAATTGCAAATTGCCTGGAAAATGCGGTCTTGAGGCCCGGTGAATTTGGCAACATCGCCCGGATCTGCCTTCTTTTCCCAGATACCATCGAACTGAAGCTCTGATTTCTCCTCGGACTTTCCAGCTGGACGATCTCCTCCAGATTCCGTCGGAACGGAGTAGTTCTTTGGATCCTCTTCCCGCTTGTCGTTATCCGGTTTCGTGACAGGATTACTGCCCTCTCTAGCAAGGGTTCGAGCATGGGCAGTTTTTGAAGTAGGAAGCGACCCTACGGACAAAACAGCAATGTCATTGTCAGAGGCGTAGCCGTTCAGTGCTGACCACGCAGAGTGCGTCGGATCAATCGACTGTAGAGAAGTGGTACCATTCTTCTCTTTTTTAGCGACCTGATTTCCTTGTGGCGTCATGTCGACTTGCGAAACAAGATTGTCCGTGTTAATCGGTGCAGCAAACATCACGATTGCTGCAGAAGATTGAAGCAGTATCTTCATCTCACTACTACTTTGATCGAATAGCATCGGGATAAGTACTGTGCCAAATCCGTGACCAATAAAGATAGCGGTTCTCTCAGGATACTGTGTTCTCTCAAACTTGAGGTGCTCGCGAATACTTGTTGCAGCATTTTCGAAGTCAATAGGAGGTTGCCCAGGTTCCTCGTTCAAAATACAGCAGCAGCTAAGAATACGAGGTACTGGAATTGCGGAGGGCAGCATCCCTTCATCAATCAGCCAGTTGCAGGCTGTTTTATTTGGCTCAACTAGTTTTCCCTTGATACCATAGACTGACTCTCGGTGTGGGGGCTTCGGTCTGCCCTCAGTCGTAACTGCAGTCTTCCCTTTTGCGGCAACTGTTGGTTCATTTTCTGCAGTTGCCGTCGCTTTGCAGAGAAACAATGACGCTGGATCATCCTGCTTCCTGATCGCATATATAACCACGACGTCGATGGATATGTATCTGCTTGGCGGCCTTTCACTATTCAGAAGAGTTGCGAACCGCACAGGAATTTGTTTCGTGTTGGCAGCATCTCGACTACTACTGCCTGTTGCCATTCTTGTCAAATTCCTCTGTACGCATGATTAGTTGACTGTCACACTGCTCAATGATCCCTCATAGAGGAGCCAAGGTAAAGGAATATCTACCAAGTTTTGAAATAAACTTGTTTCGTAAACGGACGATCAAATACTCGGACACAATCATGCAGAGAGACTGCTATAGTTCTAATTTATAGCGTTCGGTCAGAGAAGAGGCGAGCGGTAGGACAGCAAAACTCGGGTTAAATACGACGCAAACGTGAGCGGCAACATTCAATAGCCTTATCTTGTCTTTTATCTACCAAAAGCCTCATATCCAGATTAGGGAACGAAGTTTCAGCTCCAGATCGCACGTGTTGAATGGCGTGCAGTTGTGTGACAAAAGATACAGAACCACGAATAAGAGCATTGAGGACGAACGCCACGGGGCTTGTCAGAAGCAGGCTGTCAAAAGGTTGCATTTCTGAGTAACCTACCAGAAGCTACTTCTCGTGAGAAGGCTGCGTCAACCGGATACAGCGGCAATTATCCTGGGATGGATAGCAAAAAGATATAAGGCAACCGTTTATGTCCAGAACAGAAGTAAGGAGGCCGACAGTTACATACCTTACATGACGAAAAACTCTTGTTCTGGAAACAGCAGCTATATCATCAATCTCTTGTAAACTGCGCAATGAAGTAGCAAGTGCGATGAATTAGCGTGAATCAGTATGATAAATTCGAATGTTGCTTTCTTACTCCCAATTCGTAACATCAGAATTTAAACTTGGCCTAGCCCTCATCAAATATTCTTCGATGAAAGTATAACCTCAGATGATCTGACATGAGTACGTGAAGGAGATTATTTACGATGTTGTCGAGCTGACTATGGTATCCAAAGCGTGTTTATGGTGATCAGCGGGGAAACTTTGTGATGTCTTGGGGTAACAGTCGCAATCGCCATGGCATTCCTCATATCATAGGGCAAGATTGACTATCTAGAATCAGAGCCTGGTAATATTTAGGATCATGTCAAAGTTTAGGTACAAGTTGCAGCCATGCATTTCTACGAGATCCTTTTCCGCTTAAGGTCTGTTGTCTATCATCTGCCTTTCTCACTGCGGCCTTGTATTCTGACTTCCTTCTCTTCGAGCATAATCTCTGTTGACGTTGCCTATGCGCGCTATAACTCTACACTGTTTTGTTTTTCGATCGAGTGTATTATGGGAACAAGATGCTATTTGGCAGCAATTATCCAAATCTGGGCTTTCTACCATAGATAAAACCTTTCCTCTTCAGGCATCATTCAGGAGTTGGCATTACGAGCTCCTAAAGCTCAACTTACTGGTTTTGGGAAGAGAGAATATCGTGTCTAGACATATGCTAGAAGGGTCGATGTGTCTACATCAATGGAGTCCTTCGTCGCTGTTCCCATGGCTACAATGACTTGGCATTTAGAAAGGACTATAGAAGAGACCAGTAATTGAAGCTCAAGGTTGGTCAACTCTTGTTAGGTGCATCATATCCGAGCTGTATACAAGACCTGGAACTTGAACAGCGCGCTACGAATATGAGTGACGAACATTATAGTAGAGCAGTTACCATCAACAGCGGAAAGCTCATATCTACGACCTCAAAATAACCACATATAAGAAAATAGGGGCGGTTTAGGAATTAGGACGGGTAGATATTGCCTTCGGAGCAACAAAACTAGCCATTGTCCATGTGGTAGCCTCTTGCTACGGCCAGATGCACACGATCGTCGATCAGAGAACATCACGGACATAATGCTCCCTTGGGAATGACAGTTTGCTCGACATGCCCCTGACGGACCCTCACCGCCGGCAGTCACAGAGAGCCCCAAAGGGCCGGATACCCAGCGTTTCCGGCACATGCTGCGATGCAGGGCAAGACCTCCTATTGAACCGCATCAGAGCTGAAGAGGAGGATCTAGACCGCCCATCGTGAGACGGATCCCTGGGAGCATCCCTGACTACTGTGGGACATTGGGACTCCGGAACCGTGGGTAATTCGCCTGGTGGCCCTGCCCTGCTAGCGGGATGGGCTCCACAGGGCCCGGGTCGCTGCAGGCTGATGTCATCACCACCCGTGGACCTGCCAAGAAAAACCAAGCTTTGCGCCCCGGGGCCGTTCCGCCGCACCCACAACGTCCGCTCATCGTCTCGACCTGGTCGACTTATAGTAAGCTTGCTGGGAGATTCGTGTTAGCAGAGAAGCCATCGTGTCCTTCTCCAGATGTCAATGAACATGCGCGGCAAAGAAGGCCAAGTTAGATACCGCTCCCGCACAGCAGATAAGAAAGGAAGGGGAATATGACGACGACGTTTTGCCTTGTGCGAGGCAAATTCACACCGTATCATGCCATTTCATTCCGTTCATACCTAAAGCAAAGGAGCGGGTCTGGCTCCCAGAGCAGCCGTCACATACTCCCAGCCCTTGTTCGCTCACTTGCTCACCTAGCTTTACCCACCATGGCGCCTCCGTGCTGCTCAGATCGGACCAACTACAGTTCTCACAGAGGACGTGGGAGGCGGGAAATGCCTAAGAGATATGAAAGATTGTCCGTCATAAGCTATGTATCAATCATACGCCCACATTTGTCTCCCTTTCCTCGCGTGATCGTTATCATCATCCTGCATGTGACCTAGTTGGAAGCCAGTCCTTAAACAGTCAATATGCGGTCTCCCTAGTGCACACACGTACATGGCCATCATCCATCCATCCATCATCATACTTTGCATTTTGCATCTAACTGACCAATGATTCTTGTCCTAGGTAGAAATAGAGTAGCGAAACGGGAAAAATAGCTAGAAAATATGTCCACACCATCCAGCGTTAGCCTGTAGGAAAGTCGTGATAGTCAGAAAGAAAAGAAAACCCCAGTCATAAAAAAGAAAACGTGGATCATCACGCATGCCGTAGAATCTATAGCCTTTCCCCCCCTGCCTGCACTACGAGTCCCCACCCACTCCTCGTCACCTTCCGGTTGATTGTCTCGCATCCGATCGCGGGGTAAATAGCGTTGTCTGAGAATGCCTGCGCAGGTCCGGCAGGGTGTTAAAAAAAAGATCGCCTCCCATCCTATTCCTGCAATCCCGGAAGCGTGTCACCACCACGTTGTGGCTGCAGTTACACGTTTGGGATGTGGGAATAGGGTGCATGCGGGATAAAAATGGCCAGCCCCATCGACCGGATCCTTGCAGCAACTCATCTAGCTTCTCTCGGTAGGAAATACGTTTCTTAGCGGCGGCGATCTATCACGCAGGAAAGACTAATCAGTATTTGTATGATAAAATTGCAATGAATTCGGGTAAACGAAGGGGAAGAACATGTGCCTGCTTCTATCTCGTGGGTGGCGACGATTGAGCGTATGTATTGTCTTGCAGGGGAAATTGACATTATCCCGCGGCCGTGCAACCAGCCAGCCAGCGAGGAGTGATAATGGAGACGAAAGCGCAGCAGCAATCTTGTGAAGCATAAAGGTCATGAAGCCACCCATGTAAACCCGTAGCCAATGCATCTTTGTAGAAATCGCCCATTTGAACAACCGAGCTCTTATGAACGCCTTCTTCATAGGTATATATAATCCAACATGATATTCAGATCTCGTCATAACGTCGTGATATTGTTTGTGTATGAAGGGTTTAAAGTGTTGTGACAGGTTGATGCTGGCTTAGACGTCCTGATATGTAGGTGTTGGGGTTGTGTTGTGCAATTGTGCAGTTGTGTGTCTTTCCAGCAGCAGGGGAGAGAGAAGCAGGTCGAGACAGAACAGGAGAGAGAGGCTGATATAAAGGGCATCCATACAAGCCGTGGGTTGAGATA
Source organism: Phaeoacremonium minimum UCRPA7 (assembly GCF_000392275.1). NCBI lineage: Eukaryota > Fungi > Ascomycota > Sordariomycetes > Togniniales > Togniniaceae > Phaeoacremonium > Phaeoacremonium minimum. The sequence continues at coordinate 442,257 of NW_006921443.1, read as the reverse complement.
TTTAGCATCCTCATCTCCTGTCGTAACCGAGAGGAGGGGCGGGGAGGGCAGCGTACGGGTTCCCGTCTGAATAACGGGGCCCATCGTCATACCTGCTCGACCGCGGAGGAGCTGTAGAAGACCAGTTGTCAGCCCTATGTCTGCCGTCGTAGTCACTACTCGAAGATGTTGATCTATGCTGGCGCTCCAACCGGCGTTGGTGCCGCTTCATCTTCTCCTGCTGGAATTCCGAGACCTCGTGGCTCAACTCTCGGGCTTCCTTGAGCTCTGAGATGGCGCCTTTGATACCCAGTGCAGCAATACCAACAGACGCGGCATCCTGGAGAATGGCCTTGGTCTTGAGCTTCTGGGCCTCGGCCTCACTTAGACGCCCCTCTTTCACAGCCTTGTGCCGCGCATTTCGCTTCTCCATGCTCTGGTATACATTGTGTGCTGCATGAATAGTGGCCACGGCTGCTAAGCCCGTGGTGAGAATTTGCTTACCTCGCATCTTCTTCGCTCTCTTTTCATCGTCATCCGAGTCACCCAGATCGGAGCTCGATACCGAGCCCCTGGAATTTCCTCTCCTTCGATCTTTTCTTGCTCCTCGTGACCGACTGCGTTCGCGTTCACGATACGACCGGTCGTCGTCATGATCATCTCGTCCTCCCCGAGGATAGCTCCTCGAGTCTTCGTAGTATTCGTCATCGCGTCCGCGGTGTCGTCGGGACGGGCCACGAGAGTCGTAGTCATCGTCATCGTAGTCTCGTCTGCGGCTACGATCGCGGTCGCGGTCACGCTCGTCATCAGGACCATTGCCGATGCCAAGCTTGGCCAAGCCTCGTCGAGCCCCATCTACAACGCTGCGACTGCGGCTTCTCTTGTGTCGATCTGGGGACTCATCCCGGCTGTCGTAGGATTCATCTCTACGGCGAGAGCGAGATCGCTCACGGTTGTCCAGGATCTTCTTGCCGGCCACGGCTCCAAGACCAGCTGTTGCTAGAGCTGCGAGGCCACTGACGCCGCCGTGACCGCCCTCGGAACGAGCGCGAGATCGTGATCGACTGCGTCCAGTCTTCTTGTCCTCAATGATATCTTTTCTAGAGCCGTGGATCATGCGATTACCAATGAGACCTCCGATGACCGACTCAGCCAAGCCAAGCTTACTGCCGCCCTTGTCAGGGTTTTGGGCCGCATCAATAGTGGCAGCACCAGCTGCAGCAGTCAGAACACGCTTTGCTTTCTCGCCCTTCCAGGCACCTGGCTCCTTAGACACACGGAATGCCTCGGTAGCTCCTGCAATGAGAGACGCCATGGCGGCCTTCTGCATCTTCTGGACGCCTTCGCCACCCTTCGACTGCGGAGATCTTGACCGACTGCCCCGGCGACTGCGAGTATCGGATCTGCGATCATCGTCCTTGTCTTTTCCTCCGCCTGTCAGAGCCTTCACGGCGCCTCCCAGGCCAGCAGCGGCGATAGCGCTCTCCAGAAAGTTCTTGTGGCCCTTCTTCTGCTTGTCGTCTTCGTCATCGGAGATATACTCAGTGACTCGGCCATCGCGGCCCTTGTGAACGATGTGAGTAGACTTCTTCTCGCTCTTCTCGGCTCGCTTGTTGTAAAAGTCGGCACCTTGGTAGCCGGCGAGGGCGCCAGCGGCTCCGAGGGCAGCGGAGGACATGATGTTTCGGTGGACGTCACTGCCTTCCTGCTTTGCCTCACGGCGGTCGTAGAGCTCCTTTCCACCCACGGCAAGAGCAGCGCCGGCAATAGCGGCGATGATCTTCTCCTGGTTGGACAGCACCCGGTGGCGCTTCCTCTCTTCCTCTTCGTAGTAGACACTCTCGGCCTTCCTGCTCCGTCGGCGATCATCATAGTCGTACTCTCGGTCCGCCTTGGAGTAGTGTGAGCGGCGATCGTCGTAGTCATCATAGTAGCCAGGTTCGGCAGAGCGGGCTCGTCTGACGTCTCTGTAGCCCGGCGGAGGGAAGTCGCGGTGAACCTCTTCAATGGAGAGATCGCTGTCCTCGCGAGCTCTAGGCACGAGGTCGCGCGAGTGGACTCTCAGGTAATTATCTCTCGTATCGAGGTAGCGAGGGTCTCTGTCATCGCGACGTTCCTCCTGATAGTACGAGCGCCGGGTGGTGCGCTCGCGCTCTCGAGGAGCGTCGTACGCGTCGTAGGACATGGCAACGACGTCAGAGCCTCACTCTCAAGTGGCGGTAGAGGGGTAAGCAGGCAAGCTCGCCCGGACTAATGAGGTCGGCGGAAGTGGGCGACGCCGCAAAAAACAATGGAGAGCCGACTAATATGAAAGTAAGAATGAGTCGCAAGCTGTTGGTATAGTGGTGATTGCGGTAAAAGTTGATCGTTTCCTCGGAGGATGTTGGAAAGGGCAGGTAGGGTATTATTCAGGACGGAGTTGGGCGAGGGAGGGGGAGGGAGGAGGGGCGGTGGTGGGTAAGTGGGTGTGGGTGTGGGAGGGTGACCTGGGGGGCCAGGTTTGCTACTAGGGTGCATGCGCTGGCCTGCACCACGACTCTACTATGCGGTACCCTACCTCACTTCAGACTAGACGAACGGCAGAGGCGAGAGGATCAGGGCAGTACAGTACAGTCCAGTCCAGTCGACTAGGTACCTTCCTTCCCTATTGCACCCGGCAGTGTCGTCTCAAAAGAGGGCTGGGGGTTATGCAGCTTGCTCGACATGGCCGCGGGTTCGATCGAGGCTTATGATTAGAGCCTCGATCTCTCAATGTTAATGTCATCAGTAGTGAAGAGTGTACTCTAGCTAGGTGCTCTAGCTGGAGAATATAATTACTATCTGAGCTGAATAGTGAAGAGTACCTTGTCTCACGAAGGTCCCCTAGTTAGACGTTAAGGCTGAGGAAACCGGATCTGGAGTACATGAAGGGTCTGGTAGGGTAGGGTAGGGTAGGATAATGTATAATGTAGGGGACCTTTGACAACCGCCGAGCTTGAAACAGGCCGCGCATGCGGTCAACAAGGAGATGGGAGGCCAACCTTGCCAACCCACTGCGGCAAATTCAACTTTTCCCTCTCGGGTCCCGGGGGACCAAAAGCAAGGTCACGACTCTACCGAATGGTATGGTATGAGGGAGTCAGGCAGCACTTGATTTGGTATTGGGGTTACGGCTGGGCACCAAGAAAATCAAGTCAACAAGTTTTCTTGTAATTGCGGCAGTGGAGCCGTTTTCTTATTACTCGAGACTAATAGCAACCTACAGAGTAAGCTCTCCAAGTCGAGCCCCTGTGCCGTCACTAGATCCTAATTTTGAGCCGCTGGGAAGACCCCGTCCCCAGCCACAGGCTTTCTGACAGCAATGACATTACATACTTGGGTACTTGGGTACTACTACCTTGCTAGGTATGGACTATGCCATGGTTGTCTCTCACCGATGGCGACGAATGGTCAGGTTATGGACGAGGCTACGTCCAGGCGTGCTAGTCTGGTATGCATCGCATCACGATACCATAGAACCCCACTAGGAACAGTCTCTAGCTTTCATTTCGCCTTATTTGTCCAGCCCGGGAGCCTCAGCTTTGTTCCAAATCCCAAGTCTAGGCACATGTGTTGCTTGCGTTGCCGGATGAGGAGATTGGCCAACAGGAGAGAGGCCTCCTTTTTCTTGCCGCGGGAAAGGAGGAAGTCGTCCAGCCGCCGTTATTAGGGAACGGGACGGGCAGAACCTAGACGGCGGCGCGGCCACCACGGCAAGCACGGCGGGGTGTTTAGGTAGTCCGATAAAAGAAAGTAACGCAGTGAGTGAGTGCTCTTAAGACACTGACTGCCTGACAAAGGAGGGGTCGTCCCGAAGAGTGGGGCTGGGACTCTTCACCTTGACAGTAGCAACTGGGCAGCTATGACGCACGCTCGGATAGAGTGGCGCAGCACTCTTCTTCTACTTAGCCACAGCCACACTGGTCGGGGACAAGCACCGGAGACTCCGATCAATCTTGCGAAGAGGATTCCACTCAGATGGTGGGCCTCGCTACAGTACGTGTGTCGGCTTTGCAATGCTTGATTGACTACTTCCTATGTAAGAATACCTAGATGGCACTCTTGGTGGCCACATGAAGATGGCGATAGCGCCATTCGCCGCCTGACTACTTGACTAGCTATGAGAATAGGGATGGTTATTGATCAGTGTGTTTGACCCCGAGATCTGTCGTTACCCTCGGCCCCCTCAGATGAGCAGCTTCCATGTCTGTCTGTGGCATCAAATATGTGCGAGTAATGCATTGCAAGGCCTGTTCTTTTACAGAAATTCTTTAAGGTCTGTTTGCATTTGATTTGATTAAAGTAATTGTATTGGATATTCTTGGGAGGTACTTTTCTATCGTGTAGATATCTCCAAGAATCTTCGGACTTCCTCTGAGTGCCAAAAGCATTTGGCCAAGAATAAGGCTGAATCGTCTTTAGTTGATACTCAAAACAACCGGATCGAGAATATTGAAAGGATAGAAATGATGCCATATTCCCTCCTTCCAACAACGCATCTAATCCTTGGCGATCAGAGTATTCGAAAAGCTCGAATACACATAAGCGCAGCGCTGTACACGACAGGGAAATTTCTCCCAGTCATTCGAAATTCCAGTCTACCATTGCCCTGGGTGAATATCCACAACCTTTTGTTTGTGGTGCAATGAGCCTTGGAAGTGGCATCTCTTCTGAAGTGCGCTTCAGTCCCAAAAGAGCTTTCCTGAGCTTCCAAAACTAGGATCGCCGGATACATTATCTTTATATGGTAGGTAATACAAGCACAAACTCGGGGCCATGCATCTTTCAAACAAGCAGAACTTGAACACCACAACGGGTGGTAGGCATCGTGCCGTCGTGGCAGATTACTTACAAGGGAAATCGAGGCCACAAGTGAAACCGTCAGCCCCTTATAGACGTGACCTCGCCGTTCGACTTTCCAATCACTCTCTATCTCATGCGCTCTGCTTCGGCTGTGGAGAGGGACATGGGTAACCATCATGGAGACCCGTGTAGCTGACACCTGCGCAGCGATCCGTCGACGAGGTTGGCGTGTATCAAGGGGGCGATGATTATCCTGTTGCTGCGTTGAACAAGTTTGGGCTTCGAGACCAGCTCCTTCGTTTTTCACTCCGAGGGCTTTATATGTCGCCTAGGTTGCCAGGAGGGCATTCGTTGGCGTTATGCGTCTTGTATGCTACTATTCACTTCTTTTCATCTACATCGCCAGTTTCCTACACGATGCGTTTCTCGACAGTATCTGCTCTCCTGCTGGCAAACATGGTGTTTGCTGCGTTGGAAGCAAGGCAAACGCAAGTCTCTTGACGATTCTTTGCTGTCGGGATCATAAAGACTAACGAAACATCTAGAACCAATGACGTTGCCTTCCAAACAGCGGCATCCGCGCTCATCTCAACATACATCCCCTCTCCCGTCTACAGCGAGATCTCCGCCTCGGTGGTCATCGCCGCTGCATCGGCAAGTGTCAACGGCGATGCCGATGAGCTCATCTACTCAGCGCTGGAAGCCACCTGCCTCCCTGTCTGGTTCCTAGGCGCCGTGCCGACCACCTACCTTGGCGACCTGGCCGTTCTGGAGCAGTCGATCCAAGCCCTGCGAACCGCCGTCCCTCCACCGGCGCCGTCGACAACAACCACAACAACTACGGCATACGGCAGCTCGTCGGCGGCCCCAGTGCTCACCACGGAGACCCCAGCCGGGACAGTCCTGACCTCGTCATCACTGACCGTGATCCCTGTGACGCAGACGTCAAGCGTGACTCCTGTCGTGCCCTCCAGCGTGGCGGGAGGACCGTCCAGCTCCGGGCCCTCGGCGGCCGTCGGGTCCGGGTCCAGTTCCGCAGAGGCCGCACCCACCGTCTCATTCTCGGCATCCGGCACTGGGCCGACAACGTCATCCAGCTCGGCGGCTGCCGTCCCAACGGGCGTGGTGGTGGGCCACGAGTTTGCGGCAGGGATGGCGGCGGCGGCAGCAGCAGCAGCTGTTGTTGCGGCCCTGTGATTGTAATCATAAGCTGTGCGGTATAAGTGCACAGCAACAGTCTATTGCGAGGTATTTCGAGTCAGGAATTCAGGTGTGGAGTGAGTGGTTTGGGGATATTTTTTAATTGCGCTCGGCCGAATGGGGCAGGGGAGGAGAACACCTAGGTCGGGTTGCTCGGGAGCATATGGAGAACATCGTACGATGTGCTGCCCGTATATCCATCCTCTAATGAACGGGTACCCGGACAGGCTCAGAGACGGGGCTACGGGTTGACAAACGGCGACTAGCTATTGGTGACTCTCATCTAGAGTAATTAAGAAGGAAATAATGAGCTATAACCATTGCTGAAAACGGTTTCTTGGGCAAACCCATCAATACGTAGATATCGAATCGATTCGGGGAGAGAAAGAGAGAGAGAGAGAGAGACATTTTCCGAATCCGGCCGCACCCGTCCGTGATTCTGAAGAAGCCGAAGGCCCCGATAGATCTGGCGAATATGATCGCTTCTTTTATTCGTAATTACTTGTTTTGTCTTTAGTTTTATGCTTCTACTCATACAGGTAGGTTTCCACAAGCAGATGGATTGGATTTTTTCTCTTTCCCTCAGCGCAATGAATTTGATGACATCTAAAACATTTCGTAAAACAACCGAAAAAAATATAACCCCTTTCCCTTTGGCCATTTGAATGCATTCATTTGGTAGTTCCTAGCCCTGAAACATGCAAGAAAAAGGGGGGTTGTCGATGAGTAGAGGCTCCGGCCCATGTTTTCCGGTCAAAAGAAAAAACGATTCCAGTCCAGGCGTCGTCTAGCAAAGTTAAGAATCAAGCAGTCTCTGGGTGGACTGCAGGAAAGGCATCATCGCACAAATCTAGTGCAAAACGGGATAGGAGAGCAATAGACCTGTCTCCTTGGCTTTTGTGTGTGCAATGGAACGCAAAAAATGACCGCCGGAATCGTGAATGCATCGCATCAACCATGGCTTGACTTTTTGATCTCGAAAATATCGGGCGGAATTTTATTTCTTCACTTAATTCTCAGAATAGTGAGGTTGGCAAAGGGTATCGATGTGGCCCCCCTGCATCTGGTTTTTGAGCATGACAACAGCTCGATAAAATGCACGGCCCCACGCCATACTTAAGCAACCTCTTCCAAGAGATATGGGACAACCATGTGCACCCCACAAGCTGGCTATGAGCCGAGTCATCAGACAGGGCTTTGTGTGAGAGAGGAGAGAGTCGCTCAATCCAGTGAATGCGAAGTTGCGAAGAAGCATCAAGCCGGCTCCAGTCACTGACTAGGTCAAACTTTCAACACCAGACCATCAATCTGTCAGCTTTCTGTTGTTGTAAAGCAACGCCCTCCAAGACCCATTCTTGATGACTGTCCTTAGCTTGTGGATCTTGTCCACGTATATCAACTCGTTGACCAAAAGCAACTACTCCGGCGGGGTGTTCAACAACCGGCAAGTTGGCCAAGCCCGCGAGTCGCGTGGAGGACAATCATCTTTCCAACTCCAACGTCTCATATCAGAATGGTCCCCCCCAAGAAACAAAGTACAAACAGCTCCCTTCGATAGGCCAAGATCACGGACCCGATCTCCATTGGGTCCATATTAGGCCCCAAAATGCAGAACCATCTCAGGCTTGCACTTCGCCGTTGGCGTTTCCATTACGACTGGCAATGGTCTTGGCCTCATCGTAATGAGCGTTGAACTCCTCAGGATAGATATCCCGAGCGCCCCACACTCGCCCCTTGCCTCGCACAAGAACGTCCTCGTAATACCTCACAAGTTTGTCGAGACCATATGTCAAAGGGATTTTTGCCGAAGCGTCCTCAAGCGCGAGTGCTCGGAAGTCTTGATATACGGTCAAGTTGAAATTGTCCAACAAGAAAAACCCCCAAAATCGGTAGAGCTCCTTCATATCCGCCGGAAGGTCTCCGGGATTAGCCCTTTGACGATGTTCCAGGGCCCTGCTTCGAATTGCTGTATAGTTCTCCTGAATGTTTTCACCAGGACCCATGGTTTGCGGTGCATCTGACGCGGACGTAACTTCAAGGGAGCTGGTCTGTGGAGACGTCACAGCGGCCGACCCATGCTCAGACCCGGCAGTGTTCCCATTGACTCTACGATCTGTTAGCGGAAGATTACGCCTAATACGAGTCATGGGCAACGAGCCTTGCAGCACCCTCCGGAGCACCCTGGGTAGGGCCGGCCACAGAAGTGTCATACGTTCCATTTGAAGCTGACGGGGTAGCCTCTGCGTTATTGGCATGGCTCACTAGCATCAAGTTGGCAACCTGATCGTCGCTCATAGTTGTCGCGTCCTCTAGTCTGAGAGTCCCATCATTGCCTCCAAGCATGCCGCCAGGTGCGAAAGCAGGCACTTCTGCTGACAGCTGAGACTCCACGGGATACGACTGACCATTGACCTCGACACCATTCATACCTGGATGGTACGCGCCACCATTGGGATAGCCTCCGAATGCCTGATCTATACCATTGGGTGGAAACCCGGCAGACGGATACATGGTTGGGGAGGTAGTCGGGTAGCCGCCAGGTGCCATCATAGCGCCGGGATATAGATGACGGCTGTGTCTTGAGCGATACATGTAGCCCTGCGGGCCCGGGGAGCGAGCTTCCTCGTCCCGCTGCTCAACTGGCAGGATGAAATTATGCCAGCCGTCTCGCAACCGGAGGCGCTCCACGTTGTCGTCGCCAAGGACAAAGTCGAGGTGCTCTGATGTTTCACATGCTACGCGTACCATGTTGACATCGCCACCAGAGAACTCCTGGAGTCGCTTGAAACCAGCAATCAGTTCAAAGAACACAAAGCCCTGAGAGTCCATCTTCTTGCGAAGAAACATATCCTTGCAAAGGTTCTCGACCGAAAGGTAATATTCGACCTGGATCATCAACACGTGGACCACACTAGGGTCATAATACGGTTGTTGATACGGTTGGAAAGGAGCAGAATATGGACCCATGTGATAGCCGTTGTAATCTAATCCCGAAGTCTGGAGTGGATGCATTTTGGGAGCCCCGTCAGCTCCGTTCTGTGATACTTTGCTCATGTAGCCATTTGGTATTGATTGCGGTCGTGGGCGTCCATTCTTGGTGAGTGGTGCGCCGTAGTTGGGAGGGAATGATGTCTGATTAGGCGGCGGGCTGAGGGGGCCTCCGTATTTTTGGAAACCCTGTCCTCCTTGAGCATAACCTGACTGCTGGAGGTGACCCTGGGCACTGTTGTGAGAGCCACCACGAGGCTGGCGGTAGCCACCGCGGTTCGAACGCTGCTCTTTACCAGCGGGGAAGCTTCCTTCCTTGCCCAACTCTCCTGATCTGAAAGGCTGATCCGAACGACGCGGATATTGCTCTCCATTCCCTTGTCCGGGTTCGCTCCTTTGCGACTTTGCGTTCTCACTTGGCGTAGTAGACTGTATCAAATTGTGGTTAGCCACGAAGCGACATAATAGTGCCACTATGCCAAGTGACAAATTAGAATAAGTTTCACTCACTGCTGGGTAGTCAGCTCCATTAGCGCGCGGGTTACTACTGGGCGCTGAGGGTTTCCTCTGGTCGCGAACGTAGGCTACATCCATTGAGGCACGTTTCGATGCCTGTGGAGGCAGAGAATTGGCCCGAGAGGGCGGTGCAGTATCTCTCGCTGCTTCGGGTGATTCACCCTGCGAACCAGTTGCTGCAGGTGACTTCTCACCCGCTGCATTTGCGGACGGGGCCTGTCCACCTCGTCGACTCGTACTGCCATTAGGGCGACCTCCGTCTCTTGTTTGACGACGAGGTTGCTGGATCTGGGTGTTGAAGGACACAGTTGGAACAAACGGCATCACGACCCACTTCTTCTTCTCCGACTTGGCGGGAGGAGCCTCCTCTTGTACCTGAACCTCTGTGCGCTCCTTTTCTGGAACTGTTCGCTTTCCTTCGTCGTCGGCAGCTGACACGGGGGTTGGCCATGAGGTGGCATCTTCCACGGGGGGCAAGTTCAGCTTTTCACTATCAAAGGCCCTGCTACCTCGTGGAGCTCTTCGAGACGCCGAGTCATTGCCGAATCGAGACGCATCTCCTGATCGTCTTGGAGGCCTGCTGTTGGCAAGGGCTGCACCATTGTGTGCCTCAGATGTCTCAACAAAAGCTGGCTTCTTCTTGGGCTCCTGTGCCTTGAGATCTTCTGATGCACCTCTTGAGTCCGGCATTGTTGCAGCACTTGCAGGCGTGGCTGATGCCGGCTTCTTGGCAGCCAAGGTCGCTGCTCGCTGCGCCCAGATGTTGACTGAAGGAATAGAAGCTTCAACAAGTGCAATCTTGACCTCCTCCTTCTCCTTCTCTTGGGCCTGTTCAGCTTCAGAATCTTTCTCAGAATTCCTGCTCTTTTTGCCCTTACGTCCCTTCTTGCCGTCGGCACCATCCCCAGATCGCGAGGACTGGGTTGAGGTTCTTGTAAACTTCTCGCCTGGAACTCTTTGCGAATCTGCGTCGGCGCCATCGTCGGCTCGAGGAGTATTTATTGATTGGTCTGTAGCCAGGCCTGAGGAGGCAGACTCCCCGACGGATGCCACATCCAAGTCTGTGTTCTGACGCCCAACCTCCGACTCCGTATGTAAGCTTTTTACAGACTCAGACATTTCGGAAGTCGCAACCTGTGAGGGCGGAGCGGTACCGGAGGCAGTCGAGGAGAGGGCATCGTCCTTCGTAGAGGGCGCTGCAGAACCAGACAATGGCGGTGCCGGCTGACTTATGACCTGGCCCTTGGCGGCCTGCGCATACGAGAATGCCGTAGAAGCCGACATTGTCTCTGCGCTAGACTTAGATATCACTGAAGTCATAGAAGCCTGAGAGGGTGTGGTGAGCGACAAAATCTTGTTGCCGCGTACCTGGAAAATTATTTGGGCGAGATATTCTATCCGCCGCCCACACGCCTTGCCTGAGGTGGATCCCGAAGAACCTCCCCAGTCAGGCCTTGTCCGGAGAGGTAAAGCACACCTCTCCGCACGTGTGAAGAAGAACGATTCGGATCGTATGCCGCAGTGAAGAGACTTGACCACGTAGGCTAGGGAAAAATGCCAAAACAGGTGCGAGGTGGGTTGGTATAGAGTAAGCCGGCAGACGGACAATCTGCAAAAATTTGGAGGTGCAGTGTTGTCAGTTTGGGCTGGCTCGGGATGCAATGGCCAAAGTCAAGCGTCCGCTGCCACGTCCTTCGTCCTAGGCTCGGTGCCTTGAATTGCTGAAAGCAGAAACGACAGCGGGGAAACGAATTAGAAAAGCTGCGGCCAGCTTGAAAGACGCAATTCTCTGACCGTGCTCGTAACTCGGTCGGTAGAAGGTCCCGGGAGAGCCTGGCGAGAGGGAAAGCAGAGGAAGGGTGGGAAAAAAAACCGAGAGGCCCAGCTGGCACGGGGAAAAAATGCTGTAGGGTATCTGTGCGATTGCCGATGGCTCGCAGACGGGCGAGGCCAAGTCAAGCTTCGATTGGCTCGAGAAGAACGCTGTCGAGGAACGAGAAATCTCGAGGATCTCCTTCTCTTAAAAACAAAAGCAGACACGAGCGAGCGGCTGCTTCTGGACTGTCGAGAAGGACACAACGCGAGTGGCGGGTGCGGCAATGTTTGGTGGTGTCGCGGTGCGGTGCGGTGCGGTAAGGCAAGGTCAAGGTCGGTAGGTAGGTAGGTAGGTGAGGTAGGGTAGGTAGGTAGGAGGTAGGTCGTAAAGGGAAGAAAACTAAGACTGTCTGGCCTCCACCAGAAGAAAAAGGTGAAGAAGATTTGTGTGCGGGTGTGTGTGTGCGTGCGGTGGGATAGAATAAATTTTTTTTCTTCGGGCTTTCTGGCAGAACCGCAAACTTCCCCAAGGCTGGCTTAATTTTTCTGGGTCTTGTATCGTGTCGGTGCTGCTCTCTGGTTGCTCCTCGGGCTGCTAATTAAGTCACTTACTTAACATTAGCATCCCATCCATCGGCACAGGGCAGTTCAATTCAGCAGGTAACCTCTAACGTAGGTAGGTTGGCCGACCCAAGGTGGTTTAGGTGGGCAGGCTTAGTCTAACGGACTCGTCTTTCCACCCCTCTCGCAGTCGCGGGCTCTTGTGCTTCGGCAGCCAGTGGAGTTCTGCGCGAATATAAATCGGTTATTCCCCTCTAGCGGCTGGCTCGCTCAATGGAGGAAGGAAGCATGAAAGATGTGACCTGGCTTGCCTTGCCTTACCTTACCTAGGTAGGTAACAAAGCAGGTAGGGTATAGCTAAGTACGTAGGCGAGGTAGGCGAGGTAAATGGGCGTCAAGATAACAGGTATATGGAATATCTGTACCGTAACCGTACCATATACGCATAGAATTAGATGTGGTGTAAGTGCTCATGTCAGGCTCCTGGAGCGAGACAGGACGGAGCTCCAAAGGAAGGCTTCCCCTCAAGTCACCGCACGGCTACGGCTAGACGGGGGAATTTGGAACCGCCGCCCCAAATTTATGTCAGCCCGAGTGACTGAGTGCGTGCTGTGTTTGTGCGTGCGTGTGGAAGGTTTATGAATCACACTGGTGAGTGACAGCAACCTGCCGGCAAGTTATGATGATGATGATGACATGGCACGAAATCTTAAAAGGAAGAGGTGATCTTAGGGGAGAGAGAGAGAGGGGAGAGAGAGCACATTGGAACGTTTACACTGCTCTGGGCAGACATGTCCTTCCTATTGCTACCGTAATTAAATTCTCCGCCTCATCCCATCTTCTCCGTCTCCGGGGACTCCTGTGTGTGTATTGAACGGCCAGAAAAGCCAACCAGCTCATGACTAACAGAATGGCACGGAGCGTTCTTCCTCGTTGCTCCCTACCTCTTTCCATCACCACCTGCTGCTGCTGCCCTGGAAATTGTCGGCTTGCGGGATCGCAGCAGCGGGGTGAGGGGAAGTCGGAACAAGAAGACCCTCTCCAGGTTGCAGTCAATCTTCCAGCTTCCAATCGGTTGCGACGCCACTCACAAGCCCGAGCAGGTTGCCCAGCCCTGGAATGCTATGCTACCTACCTACCTAGGTACGTATGCTTGCAACCTACATCTGACTACCTCGCCTTATTGCCTACCTTATTTATACGGCCACAGAATTTCCAGAATAGAATAGGTGCGGGAGGTGGGATGGGATTACCCGCTCCCCCGCGGATACTTCTATAGATCCCGTTCTCCAACAAACCTTTGTGAGAGGACGACGAGTCATTGCTCTGCCCTCCGCTCCCGGTAGCTGTGAGAGCACACCAGGTAGAAGAAGGATCGAGATATCTTACCACGGCACTCCTTTGCATGCTGCATACCGTGGATATGGTGCATTAGTAAGACTAACACCCTGTCCTGTGCTCGACATGCAGCGCCGTACTCACAGAATTCTAGTTGCCTAGCAAGGCAAGTAGAGCTCTGATAGGTGATAGGGCGAACAAACGAGAGGGCTTACACCCGAGCTGCAAGCCCGGCATGGCTTGAAGCCGCACAGAGCAGGCACCGCCGTACTTGTCGTACACCTAGCTGTCTCTACTGCTCACCAGAGAAGAGGTGAGAGACACGGTGCGGGGAAGCTCGAGGCCACAACGGAAGAACGGTAGGTATCCATGCTCTTCTCTTACCGCAAGATCCTTCACTTCACTTTCTTCACAGCACCTGGCACCGTTTGTGCTGCCGACTTACGTATGCCAGAGCACACTTGGCTCTCGTTCCATTGGCTCAACTGGATCGTTTGACGGTTCCTGCTTGTCTGGAAGGAGCCACAGGATACCTAGAAGGAACAAGCAGTGGCAGTCGCCGCATTCTTTCTACACAATCCAAAAACACCCCATGATCGGCTTTTGACTTTTGACAGCGGTGCAACAGCCGGGTCTCGTTGTTCGACCAGGTGGCTGGCAGTGTCATCGAGCTCGCAATGTCGCTTGCAGGACCCCCACCACGTGGATGGCCGATTCCAGTGACTATCAGCACTATCAGCCTTGCAATGGGGATAACGCAAGGGATACACGGAGCCGCTCTTCTAGGATAGATCGGATCAGTCGGAACGATGACCACGATGCATCATATTACCCGATGTCGTCAGTGGCTATACTATATCTGTCTCCAAACGAGCTTCACAGAGCTTTTTGTCTCAACATCGATAGCAAACCGCAGCGTGGGGAGAGTCAGGAATGGTTGATCTGTTCCGGCGCTGCAGTGAAAAAAGGCTCCAGCCTAATTAATGAGCGTCCGTTATCTCGGTAAAGCGGTGCCGACAGCCCACATCGGACCTCACACGAGCGCATCTCAACAACCGCCATTAAATATAAGCGTTATAGAGGAGCCGCTTGTAGGTATATCGCAATCATTTTCAGGGGCCGCCAACAATGCCTCACTCTGTAATGCTTGCTGCGCTTGTTACTTTGCTGTTACGCTTCTGCAGCTTGCAAGCCGGCCCTGTGAAACGCAGACAGGCTCTGCAGGCGGGATACCGGCATTGAACAGAAGCCCCCATCTGCCCAGCCGAGGCGTCATACACGAGTCAAGCTCTCAAGCCAAGGACCAACATTTTACTCTTCAGAGATCCTCTCTGAGTGCCTCACTGGGGTATAGTTCTATGGTCAATGCATTTCTCGGCTCGAGAGTTTTCACGCTTGACGGGGATGGATGTTTGCTGTGGATCATGCACTGACCAGCTTGGCTTGGTAAGGCCCTTCATGGCTCCAAGTGCTGTAAATCTAAACCGCTCGCTCGCTATTGGCTGTCGGTTGGAGCCGTATTCGGTTCCCTTGTCGCGATTCGTATTTGGTGCTATACGTGTAGGTAACGCCGAAACGGTCCAGTAGTCTTCAACTGCAGTAAGTATACTGTAACGACATCAACGAGTCCCTTCTTGTTGCTGCACCAAGCACAAGACACGCGAATATCTGACTCTTTATAAGACGCAGCCAGGGCCCATTTCCGAGACAGCACGGGGACGCTCTTGCGAGCAAATTGTTTGAGACTGCGGACGTACGAGATATCAGTCAGCTAGACATATTCCTGTCCCACATTACGCGAAACTGTCGCTGAGTTTTTGTCGAGCTGAGTTTGGTCTCGTCTTCCATTTTGTTAACGTCGCTGTACGCCTTGTTTTGCCACCAGGTCATTGTCCAGGACACGACCAGTGATATGCTCGGATGTTGCGTCGTTGCCTTCATCACCAACAACTCGCTTGTATAGAGAGACCATGCAGGTCTGTTCAACACATACGTATGTCCTGAGTTATAAGGTTTCCAAATTACATTTTTGCTATCGACACCATCGTACACCGGGCTCCAATCACCGAGTAGGGCGGTGGGTGAGCCTTGTCCAAAATATGTGCTAACTAATATGCTTGAATAATATGACTGAGCATGCTCAGCGTTCCGAATTCCAGAACGTTTACTCTTCAACCAGACACCCACGCCGCGGCTCGCCGGGCACCGAAGGTTGTCGCAAGGCGCAGGCCGCTCGATCCCATCGGGAAATAGCTCACAAGGTACCACGCAAGGCATGCCAGCTGGATAATGGCCGAGAACAGAGTGAGGATGGTGCTGTGAAGCTGGGAATATTGTCAGTGTATGCGCCAGGAGGCAGATATCCAGAGTGACTCACCCCTAGAGAGAAATACAAAGTCAGACCGATGGAGCCAAAGTAGGCGCCAGTGAAGGGAAGTCGCGGTGTAGAAGCTAGATGTTGAACATATGCCCAAGGACCCATGACAGCCGCGAAGGAAGCCAGGAAGAGCATGGACCCTAGTGTCCACCTAATAACCCGTAAGCGTCAGCACTCTGATCACACAAGAGTCCCATTTAGAGAAGGCAGTAGAGAGCCGAGACAGGGTCCTGCGCCTCGTAGGTCATCCTGGCCAAGTCACCGGGCAAAGAAGCGACCACCCCAGCTGTCATGCGAGATCGCCAGCATATGCAAGGCGGGAAGCTGCAGGCACAAGACAAATCTGTCCTGCATCGAAGAACGACTGGCCATGGCGGGGGCTATGGGTGTGTTCGTTGTCTATGCATTGTGGCGGCGGAGGAGAAACTCCAATATGGACATATGGACAAACATAGGGAACGTAGACTTACAGAATGACAAACTTGCGGGGCCTGACGGACAGGACGGGAAACAGGGCGAAGCAGATGACGAAGCAGGCGAGAGCACCCAAATTGCACGCCCCAAAGACCAGCAAACGGTCCCACCTGCTTACTATTGATTTCGAAGAAAACCCAGGGTTAGCTTCTGGCAGAAAGATGGGAATGTAAGGTAGGCAAGCAAAAGTGGGTAGCTATGTCCATGTGCGGACGTAAGACATGGCGCCCGCATGCGACACATGTCCTACGGCCAGTCTTGATGGGTTGGCAGCTGGCTGCAAGGGACACGGCCAGGTCTGGGGAAGAAGCGAGGCTGAGAATGAATAGAAAGGTTTGACTCACAAGCAAACCAACCTTCCTCCTCCTCGCGCCTCGAGGGAGCGGGCAGGGGGGCCCCGGCGCCCTCGGTAGTTGGGAGGCGGACATAGCCACTGTCACCGAATGGGTTCAGTGACTTGATGGAAGACAGGAGGCCGCTCTGTTGCGATGTGTTAACGGGTATGTCCTGGTCGCGCCGTGACCAGCCCAGCGAGTTCATCTGGTCGCGGAAAGAAGTGGAAGCCATTGCGGGTTGATTTTGTGTGTTTCCGCGACTTCCGTCGTAAAATGCGGGCTGTCCCAGTTATCCTCGTCTGTCTGAGGAGCTCGTATTGTAGCTATCAGGTCAAGCGCTCGGCACCCGACGATGAGTTGATCAAAGGTGTGCCCAGTGACCCCCCTTTGCAAAACACTTGGGAAGATGTCGGGTTGCGTTTTGACTTGTGATTTATGAAGTCGAAAATGGGTGTGCAGTGGCTCAGTCGAAGTATGTAATTGGCCGCGATGAATGGAGATGGAGGGTGCGACGAGGGAGCAGAGAGCCGCTAAGGTGGCTGGTGGGATGGCAGATCAGGAATGCTTCAAGGACGACACTATGACGCTCTATGCCCGATTAGTCACGCAGCTCTCCCGTAGGTGTGGTAGCAGCGGTGTTGGAGAGATGCGGGCGACGGTACATACAGTTTCCAGTTGTGAAGAGCGAGCTTGAATCGATGCTTCTTGGCGAGACTGAGGTCAATTTTTGGCCGCCGTTGACCGGGACCCCTATTCTCCTGGGAGCTCCTCGTCTTTATTTCCGCCTAGCACTATGACCAGAGGGTGTTTTCGAACACGATGTATTCGGTAGCCTGGAGGACCGCGCGTTCGGCAGTGGTGTCGTAAGGCGGCGGGTGTGGTGTGGACGGTTCTGGAGCAGTGTGGTTCACCAGCGGCGTCAGAGCAGGAGCACGGCAAATGGACGACGAGAGGTTGCAACTTGCCAGCGCCAGTGGACACATCCGTCTTAGACGCAAGGCATGTTGCGGCACTGGGCGCTATCGGGCTTCTGCATGTGCAACGGCGTCGATCGGAGTTACAGGGCCAAATTAATCCGAGCCACCTGATTGGATTATGTTTCACTCTGCATGGTTGATCAAGCGGGAAGCATGGGGTCTGCAGGTGCGCAGCGTCTGTCCAAAATAACCCTTGCCCAGCTCCCTCCCCCATCCGTATCCCACCTTGGCCACCTCGCCGAGCTCCTTGCTCACGTACTACGACAAAAGCGTGGGATGGGCCAACCTGGTATCACCTGCGGAGCCGGAAGGGGCCGTGTCCTGTGTGGCAGTTGATGGGATTTTGGCTGTGGCGGAGTCTTCAACATGGCATTCTACGCGGGGGTCATTCTGACTAATTCGTCCTATGACTGAGGTGAGCAAGCCCAGGCAAGGGTTAAAGGCAAGGGCCGAGCCAGGTGAACCGTCGCGGGAACAAGGTGAACAGAGGCCGTGGCAATGTTGACCGACAGGCAACGCTTGAGCGCATGAAATGCTGGCTGGTAGTTTTATCACCGAAAAGGACAGATCTCGCCTTGCCTGTTCAGCTGCAAGAATGACAGATGTTGGAACTGTTCTACACTGCGGAGAGCCTGGCTCAGGGCTGTACGACCGTGAACGAGGCCACAACCCTTGCTGCACCCCAGCTTTGCCAGAGAAGCTTTCGCGAGGCATGCAACCCACCATTCATCGCTGTTTTGCAACAGATAGAGCTCGGTGTAACTCGCGATCCCGGTGGCTGTTCAATCATGGACCGGGACCATGACTAGGTAGCTGGATGTAAACTACATCCTTACGATGTTCATTCTCCATTACCTATGGATTACGTAGATGAACTGGGGACTTGCTTTGTAGTGCTGCCTTTGGTGTGCCTTGATGTCTTAGTTTCCGGTACTTTTGGCTGACTGGAGAGAGTCACGCTGCAAGCGTGGTGCCCTCCATTGCGACCACCCACTATCCCTCATCCGTTATACCAAAGAACCCTCCCGGTGAAGAGCAAGTGGCTTCACCAGGCATACAGAGAGCAAAAGCTGGGCTATGTTACCAGGGAGTTGTCTCTGCTCCTAACACACCCTCTTTGCCTTGTGAAGTCAGAAGACGCGAGAGTGAAGTGGTAAGCCACGGAAGATGACCTCGAGTGCGGTTTGCATTATTTTTAGCCCGGACTATATAAACACGCTCTTCCTGCAAGTATTACCTGCATCTCGCATCCTTTCAAGCCCAATATCGCGTGTCGCGATCGTTCTTAGCAACAGTATTAGATTGAACCGCATTCGCCCGTCGGCAGCCGGTGCTCACATCTCACCAAATACAACTCAACGACATCTCACGTCACGCAGTGCTCGACCGCCGACGACAAGTCGCATATTACCGAGCAAATCCGGAGGTTTTTTCGGTAAGTGCGCAAAAACCTGCACGATGGATTAAGACAGTAACTAATTGTGACCACAGTGGAAATCTTCTAATCTATCCGCGCTGTCCGAAGTCGAAGAGCAGTTTGCTGCCGCATAACATCAAATCAACATATATCCTTATCAACCACGATCTTTCTTTGATAACCAATACGACCCAGCCCACAGCCGCGCAAGCCGAGGCCGAAACGGCAGCTGCACAAAGCCCCAGTCTCAGACCAAAGCCGTTGCAAGGTTGCACGAGCAGCGAGGAGCAAAGAAGCCTGATTTGACAGCTCAGAAGACACGGCTGGAGCAGTCGGAACAAGGATCGACGCCTTACCGGATCAGGAAGAACGCTACTGCAGGCTTACCTAAGTGTGGCCGGGATACCTTGGCCATCAGTAGCATACAGAGGGCCACTCCCCAAGTCGGCAAGCAGAAAGCGCTGCAATCAAGACTCGTGCCATTCTCACTGGCTGCCACCGAGGAGAGCCGGGGTCCTCGCAATATATCATAAAGTAGCCACAGGCGATAGTTCTCCATCAACTGCCTACCTTGGCCTTGGACGGCTGCCTTTGATTGCCGGTGCTGTCTAGACCGGGGAAGGGTGTATCCTATTAAAAGAAACCCGAACACCCTGCATTGATCCTTGAGAGGAGAGGAGAAAGAGGGCAGATATTGGATTTTAAGAACAGCGACGAGGCCCAGACCAACAAGCGCAGATCACCAATTCAGTCACTCACTCCCCTGGCAGCAGCAGCAGCAGCAGCATCATCATCATCATCGCGGGGAAGCCTGTCTATCCTTGACTGGAACAGCCCGCACCCGAAGGACACAGGTAGCCTCCAGCAAGTGGCGGCGCATCCGAGTTCAATCAAGAAACCTGAGAGGGCGGCATCCTGAGCGACTTATAACCTGAGGTCCTGCCACAGACCACCATCCAATCATCCTCGCCATCACTCGACGGACTCACTCTCTCAAGTGAGGTGCTTCTCTTCACAAATTACCTGCCTATCTGCCTCACCTATCCTCCTTGGTACTGTGTGGTGACTAGCAGCTCCGAGCGAAATCAGGATCCTGATATCATATCGCGTTTTCCCCTTTCAACTATCCACTCACTCACCCACTCACCTACCTGCTCTTACCCGAGTAGTACACCACCACCACCACCACCACCCCCAAAGCCCGGAGCATATATCACGGCACACCAGCACTCCGCTCCACACCTCCATACCGGCCCCCTTTGCGAGCTACTCTTAGCGCATGCTCCCGGCCCTCGCCCGCCGCCGCCGCCACCCCTTCACTTCTCACCCCAATTCAGATCCATTGTCACCGCCGTCGACTTGGATAGAAAGGGGACCAACGGCCAATTTCTCGAGCCTCATTATCTCCTCCAGTACGGTGTCAGAGAGACATTTAGCTAGTTAGCTGGCTAGCTACTGAGTAGTCAGCTACGTCAGAGCCTTGCCTGTGCCTTCGCCGCCGCAGCCAAGGAAGCGGATAACTGGGGCGAATCGACTCAGCCTCAGGCGCACTCATCATCAGCCGCCCTACGTCGACTGTCTCGTCGTACCTTAGCAAAGTCGCTGCCAACGGGACCCTGATTATTGTTACGGGCTCCCCGTTCCAGCGTACCCGGGGCGGTTCCAGTTGTGCTGTAGCTCAAAAACAGCGACCAACCCCGCGCCCCCGAGCATCCCACGTTGTCTGATCTTCCCTTCCAACACTTTCCAGTGTTAACGACCTGACTTGAGCCTGACTCATCCACCATATCCGATTGCTCTCCGCATTCCACGAGAAGCCAGCATTCCTCCGCACATCGCACCGCACTACTTACTGTGTCTACTGTCGTATACAGTGGGCTTCTTCCGACTTTTCCAGAGCACCCCAGTCCAGCTCCCCGCGCTTTACTCCAAATAAACCACCGGAACATCCACTGCGACTCTTACCAGCGCCTGCCGAACCCTGCGCTGCATTGCACTTGGAGACTTTTGTGCGACCCCGAACCTCAGCAATTCTAACAAGGGATCAGCCCTCTTCCTTCAGGCATTGCCTACGCCGGAGTCGCATCGGCGCCCCTCCTCCAGACCAACTGCAGAGCAGCAAGTGGGATCATCGGTTGCTGTCTCTCGACGATTACTGTACTGTACAATCGCCGCCCATTGTCAGCATCATCGCGCTCAACATCGTGAGGCCGCGCATACGTCCAGGCATCCTCCTGCACTGCGCTGCACTATTGCGACCAAGAAATAGGGCCCCCGGCCGTTCTCGTTCTGTCATCCCGCATTTCTTTTTCCCTCGGGGTGCTATACAGCGCTGCATCTCGCCCATCCCTCTAAAGAGCGCATTTCCCAAGCGAGTTAGCGGCCTACCTCAGTCCAGCCCAATCGCCCGCCCGCCTTTGCAGTTGCCAGACTTCCGAGCCGCCTCCCTCTCCAATCGACTGGCAGCAAATCAGCAAGAGAGAGAGCGAGAGAATTAAGGGCATCATTGTCGACTTGCCTCTCTCTGCCTGCATCCTGCCGACTCGCCCTACCTTCGAGTGCTCACCGAGACATTCAGCTACCCTCACGGTCCGGCATCGCTGTGCGCAACTGTTCAGCGCTCGCTTCGGTCTGTTCTCTGCCTGACCGACTCATACTTCAACCCCACCGTCAGAAGCGTTCTGCCCTGTAATGGATCTTTGACTGTTGCGGTCACCGACTCCTCGAAGAACACAACAACAGAACCACCGCTCCAGGTAAGTTTGAGACCGGCTTTGTGCTTCCTTCCATGCGCCCCGCATGAACCATTAGAACCCTGGCTGCGGGATGCGCGACCAAGTCCCGCGGTTCGTCGAGGTTTGCTGCTCCACCTGCGATTGACCGCAAGATGCATGGGCAGCCCTCTTGCCACCATTCCCGCCCTACCCTCGCTGCACCTCCTTGGCCGTACCTCGTTCTCAAAGACATTGGGCTAACATTCTCCAAGCCTGACAGGACCCTCGCCAACCGCCGCCTGGTGGAAAGCACACTTATATCTTGATTCCCGGAGCCGATCGTCGGTTTTGGCCGTCCACTCAGTACTACATCTATCAACCACATATTACAACCTTCATGATGGCCCAGCACGGCTTCAACCAATTTGGGGGAGGACACGGGGGGAGTATCGACCCGAACGATCTTAATTATTCGGGCGGTTTCCAGAACAACTACAACTCAAACCAGAACAACGCGTCCAACGCATTTTCTAGCGGATCGGCCGTATTCGGCGACGACGAACTACTCGATGGCCTAGCGAGCCCGACCGAGCCTCAGGGCATGCAAGGCCACGGACAAGAATTCGGAGGCATGGGAGATATGAATATGGGATATAACCAAGGCATTTACAACAACAGTAACCATGGTCTGCCACTGGACCAGTCACATATGAATGGATACTCAAACACACCGGATGGAGACCCTATCCAGAGTCCATTCGTACATAACTTCACCCAATATCGCCAAATGCACCACCCTCAATCCTTTGGCACATCACTTCAGTCGCCTGTATCCTTTACAGGCTCTCCATTAGCTGGCTCAGATATGAACAACGAGGACCCAAACTACCTGAATGCTAAGATGCGACAACAGCGCATGTCTGCACAAGCTATGCAACGGAAGGCTTCCAATACCCGAAGCCCACTCACCCCCAAAGCCGCCGCAATGGCCGGCTTGTCTATCAGCTCCCAAGATGGATTTCCCTCTCAACCCATCCGGACAGGCGGTCCCCATCATGAAAAGTCTCAATCGGGCCAGTGGGTACAGACACCAAACAGCCTGGCTTCTTTCCCAGGGTCCGGTCTATCCTCACCGCTTCAAGCGGGGTTGCACAGCGCGCAAATCAATGATTTTTTGCTTAAAGGTGGTACTTCTATGCCAGCTAAGCTCGGACAGCCTGGTATGACCTCATCACAAGAAGCCAAGCGGAAGCGAAGGAGAGAATCACACAATCTAGTTGAGCGACGGAGGAGAGACAACATCAATGAGAGGATTCAGGACCTCAGCAAACTTGTTCCAGGTCATCGTTTGGAAGACGAGAAGATCCGGAAGCTCATCCAGAATGGCACCCCACTCTCCCCAACCCTTACCGGCGTTTCCAGCCCTGGACAAGCAACGTCTGCTCTTGCGGGCCCGGGTGCAAGACGAGCCACCAGCAGCACCGCAGGCAATATTACAACCGGTCTGCCTGTCGAAGACAAGGACAAGGGCCCGAACAAAGGAGACATTCTCAACGGTGCTGTCAGCTGGACTCGCGACCTCATGTGGATGCTTCATCTGAAGATGCAGCAACAAGAGGAGCTAATTAACACCATTGCGGAGCTCGGCGGCCAAGTTCCTTTTGAAATGACCGACGACGAGAAGCGAATGCAGACTGAACTGCTAGAGGCCATCGCCAAGAACGAGACGGCCGAGTTCACGTACTCTCGCGCAGCTGGCTCTGGCCTGAGAGTACCCCATCACACCGACTACAAGGGCGAGCCCCTAAACGGCGCCCCTGATATCTCCATCAGCCCTGATGGAGATCTAAATGGCGGCATGGTGGACTCCAACCAGTTCTGGGGCGATGAGGACGACGGCAGCGGAGACATCAAGTTCGACAAGGACAGCTTCAATGAGGAGGACGAGTTCATGGACCTCAATTAACAGGAACCCACGAAAGGGCAATCTATCTCTCTTTATTTGCCTGCACACACTTCTACAGGTTAAGGATATTGGCGTTTTATCATATTATATGAGTCTCGGGAGTCTTGTGCCTCTGCTCAAGCAGATGGCTATTTCTTGGACTGGTCATACTTTGCTTTTGGTTATCTTTATACTAGTACCCCCTGTTGCATGCATTTCCGGCCAAAGACCGAAGTTTTTCTATCTCCCTCTTCTGCATTTCCAGAGGGTCGTTCAGGAGCAGCGTGTCGGATCAAGAGTGGCGCATATTAAACGGACTTCTTCATGAGGAGGGGATACTTACATGGGAACCCGCCACCTTACAAGAACCGGCCCCATCCCTTCTTTTGTGAACTGCTTTATTGTTATTGATTTTGAAACCTCTTTTCCAGGTCTCCGGTTTTTTTTTTGCTTTTTTTCATCTTCTGTCTGGATTTTTCTTACACCGAGATACCTGTGGGTACGGAACGGGATGGAACGGATCAATTGGGGGCATTATCTGTGCTATCTTCCGGTTGTGTTTTGGGCATTTTTGTCTTGTAGCTAATTCATATACAATAACACACTCTTCACCATACAATACCCTCCTCGCCCATTTCATGATTTGTGATTCAATGCGTTGTAGCGTGGCATCGTTTAAGCGTCAAGCATCATGTGTTGGACCGGACGCAGGTGTCTCTTGAAAGGCCGAGTTCAGTCTATCGAGTCTTTTGATTGACTACTATTCAATTACGTCTTTTGGGCTCGTCAACGCGAGCGTGGTAAACGAGAAAAAAATAAAAATAAAGTAAAGTGACACGACAAGTACCGCTAATCTTGATGTCTGCGCCGTTGAACCGCCCATTTTTTGGTGATGATGTGATTGGAAAAGGAAAGGAAAGGAAATGAACAAAACACTTGTGCCCCCCCGAAAGTTCTATCTAATGCCTTCGTCTTGAGCCCATGTTGAATGACTGCCGGGGTATTTGCGAAACAATGGATAATCAAAAAAAGAAGGGAAAGGATTAAAAAACTCCCAAGCACCGGTCGATGATGATGATGGATGCGCTGGTCATGGCCGTCGTCCCCTTTGCTGTCTAGAATCCCAACGTGCGCTGATCGCGCTTATGAAGAAGTCTTGTCCGGAAAGACTGGTCGCCTCCCGCGAGTTCCCGTCATGCGAGCTGGGAGTCGCAACTCACGCCTCTTGACACCACCTCCTTTCCCGGAGGGGCATCTCCTTGCCAGAGGCGGCCCGGGTGCCGTCCTCCTCGGCACGCCACGCCCAGTACTCGCCCAGGCGCACCTCGGCGTACGCAGCGTAGTCGAAGTCGATCTCGCTGATGGTCGCCTGGATGAGCGCCCAGATGCCCCAGTAGAAGCCCGGCAGGCCGCGGAACACATCAACCTCTGCAAACAGCTTCTCGGCCTCTGAGGCCTCGTCTAGCTTCTGTGTCGGCGGGAGAAGGCTGACATAGGAGCGCATGTACTCGGCGATGAACTCGCGGCGCTGAGACCGGGTCGGCAGCACGTTGTAGTCGCAGTCGAAGCCGCCCCATTCAGCGAAGTGGTTGGCCAGGTCGAATGCCGCCGGCGAAGGGGTGGCATACTCGTAGTCGATAAAGGTCACCGACTCCGTGGTCTTCTCAACATCCGTCTTAGGAAGCACGATCACGTTCCCGCTGAGCAGATCGCAGTGGGCGAATACAAGCTATCCAGAGCATACATATTAGCTTTTGTCCCAATCGAGGATATGGCCCCCTGAGCGCAATTGCCGCGACTTACCCCGTCCTGGCCCAGTCCTGGCCGATGGCTTAGCTCATCGACCAAGCCGACGAGCTCCTTCTGCAGGTTCACTTGGCGTTGCCTCTGCGCCTCGGTCTCCGTAGGCAGGGCAAATATCCACTTCTGCATGACTGTCCACACATTTGGGGGCAGCTTCCCCGGCGCCACGTTGTCGACGGCCTCCTGCAGACTAGCATGCCCGTTCAAGGCCCCCGCGCTCTCGGGACAGTGTCCGTTCATACCAGCACTGATGTGCGTCTTGCCCGGGAGGCAGGGTACTGTAGCATGCCATTGCGCCAGGCGCCTCGCGACGGCGTTGTAGATCTGGGGCTTCCGGAGGTCCTCCGGGTGCGTGACGCTTCCTCTGATGAAGCGGTAGAGCATGCCATTGTGGAATCGGGCCAGTAGCTCGGGTGCCAGGCCGTGCTGCATCAGCAGCTCGTGGTTTTGCGTCTCGCGTTGGCGGTCGATGATGAGGTCGGTGCCATGACCGTAGGCACGTAGCAGAATGGACTCCTTGTCAACCTCCTCTTTCGACAGACCGGGCCGTTTGTTCACAGCCTTGAGCAGAGTATTTGTGATGCCGTCGGTGAAGCGCACGAACTCGATCTTTGAGGTCGGGTCGTCTACCCAGTCGGGGCGTAGCGTGTGGATTAGCCGCAGAGCGGATTCTTCTGACTTGTCGCTGTCGTAGGAGAGGGAGAGGAAGCGGACGTGGCCATCGAGGCCGTTCTTCGTGCCGTTGGCTATCATGGCCGTGGGCAGTGGCTGTTGGGAGACCTTGTTCAGGGGTTCGTGTCGGTGAAGGTGTGGGGTTGGGACTGGGAGAGATCAAGAGTTGCGGTCTGGTGTTGAGGTCTGGCAGGTGAAGAGTCGTTTCAATGGCAATGCAAACAGACAATTCGATTGACAGGAAGTTGAAGCTGGCAAATTTGCCTACGTAGAGATCGTTGGAGTTTCTTGAAAGAGTGAATAAAGGTCACCACGGATAAAGGAACGTCATTCCGGGTGCAAAGGGGTGTGTATCAGTGACGGCACAACCAAACACAGCGCGCCGTTTACACAATTAGGCAGGAGGGGCGAGCCGAGCTCAGCAGCCAATTGAGCAAGGTCCCAAGCAAACGGGCAGCAGATACCTAGGTAGATACCTACAACTGTGGACGGCAATACGATGGCGTCGTTATGTCGTCGTTATGTACGCGCGGACAAACAATGTACACACAATGGAGGTTCCTGCACTCGTGGTACTGGACAAGTCGATGGAGAAAACGGCGGCCGCTGTAACCGCCGTGCCGACTGTCAATTGCCCCTAAAAGCGCACGCGGCCAGTTTCCCAAGAAGGACTCTAAGTCGGGGTTTTCTGTCACGGGCACCCAGCTAAACAGTGTTAGTTAATTCGCAAATTACCTGGGTATTTAGTGAGTTGGAGACATGGCTTCGACATGCTCAACGAACCCTCAACGCCACGCCCACCAACTTTCAGGGGTCTGTAGGTACCTAGCATGTGATCAGTGGATTGATAACGGCGGGGCGCAGCCGTACCTGTTCCCTTGTGCAAGGTTCGGAAGGGCTCCGTATCTGACCTACCACACCTACATACATACATGTAGGTAGGGCTTTCCCGCAGTAATGGCTGCTGCCAGGGTTGCCAGCTGCCGATCAGCAGACGACAGCCTTTTACACCTGTCAGGCTCATGATCTAAGCACTGCACTTGTCTCATACTGAGCGCATCAACACGACCACCCGCTCAGGATGATGAGACTGCTCGCCTGGCAGGTCAATTCTGCTATGCCATGATGCGAGCTTGAGTTGGGATTATCCTGAAGAGTCTCCAAGCAATGGGCCTGGTGTGGCTGGTAAGAACATCAGCCTTCCTTCCAAGCGGCAGAGCGAGAGCTTCACCAGAAGACCCAAGAGCATGAGAAGAGCAGCAACACCCCCCAAACATGTCGCTTCCAATTCTTCCCAATCCGTCCAACTTCCTGGGCGTCGCACTGGTCATCAATCGATCACGCGATGGCCCCAGATTCGTCTTTCACTATCCCCCGCGCATACAGCCCGCCTCTGACCGTTACAGAGACTATGGCGATGAAGGCAACGATGAGGACGATGTCCTGCTTGAGAGATCAGCGCGGCCGTCGGCTCTCGAGACCACCAACGGCTCGGAGAGCAATCCGTCTCCTCTACTTCATAAGAACCCAGATGAGCATCATGTCACCGAGAGCGGAACCCAGATCGTTCCTTGGGAGCATGTGGCAGGGTTCCCGACCAAGGATCTGGAGAGCATCCTAACCCCAGGGAGGGCTTATCATAAGGGATTGTTCCAGATCTCGCTGGATCCTCTCATATGTGTCTCGTATCCCATCTATGCCCCAGAGAACGGCATCTGGAAAAAGAAGAGCAAGAAGAAAAAGAAGAAGTCGAAAACGTCAAGGAAAGGCGAAGAGGAAGTCGCCCCAGACATTGAGCCTCGTGATGATGCGCCAGCGCCCACCGAAGAAGACCATGTCGAAGTCAGAGACATGGCCGCACCGCCGCCTTCAAAAGTGCCCGCAGCAGAAGAAGCGGAGGACAAGGTCAGCTCCATGACCATGTTCAATCTAGTGTTCATCTTGAACCCCCAAAAGCACGAGGCCAAGGAGATGGTCGAGTTAATGTATTCAAACATTGTGCGCAAGGTCAACAAGGCATATAAGTATGTTCAACAGCGAAGCGATTTTGTATGGAAAGAGTCTAAGAGAATTCTGACCCTAAAAGACAAGGCGCGCGAGGACAGTACGTATGGTCATCTCAAGATATATTGAGTCGCAAACTGACATTAAAACATAGAACGAAAGATGAGCCTTCTGTGGGAAGAAATTCTTCAGACATCGTCGCTAGCAGCGTCCATGCAAGATCTCTATGATTGTATATCAACCAACAAAATCGCTACCCTACAGCTAGACACCGCGGAGGGTGCCATAACCCACTCGGTGCAAATTCCAGTGCCATTCCATATTCCAGACTTAATTCCTGACGGCGAGGATAATTTCCGTGGCGTGTGGATCACGACTGCAAATTCCTTTACTGCCGAGGACGGCTTCGACGAGTCCGGCTATCTCGAGAAAAACTTCGCACTGCTGCTCATGGACGATGAGAAGAAGATCATCTCAGAGCTGCAAGCGGACCCAGACGAGTCGACGCTGTCTATGATCGAGTTCGTGCGGCACTCCAAACCAACTATGTCCTTTCACCAAGTAGGGCAGCAGTCCAGCAATATTTTGACCATCAGCCATGTGCGCAAGTACGCACAGCACTTTATCTTCTGGCGGCGGGCCATCGCCATACCGCCTCTTCACGCCAGAGACATCTACATACTGTCCCCCAACGCCGATATGCGTCAGCTACCGGGTGCGAGTGCAGTATGGGCTCGACAGTTCCCTTTTGCTCCGCCCCTGCCCAACTTTCTCGCAGATCTGAGCGCTGCTCCGCGGCTGTACAAGACATTTAGTCCAGGCAAAAGCTACCGGCCCGCCTATCTCACCATGCTCGCTTGGCTGATGCGTGGTGGCTGGGTCACGCAGCTGTGTACATTTGCATATGTCGTTGTCTGGCCCGAGATCATCTACGAGGTCGACTACGAGGTCGAAGCGGCAGACGTCGCCAAGATGAGAGAGACAAAGGACGACGTAACCGAGAAGCACGAGAATAGCTCCCCTGAGAAGGGAAGCAGCAGTGAAAACCTGGCCTCGTCTACAGCCACCATCCTCCCTATAGGGTCTTCAAGCGGCGCTGGCCTCGGTCTTGGGATCGGTGGTTTGCAGATATCAGACGACGAGACACAGTCGTCCCCCGTCTCCCAAGTATCATCATCGTCCCCGTCCTCGTCGTTCAAGTCTGCCCCAGACTCCAATGATTCCCAGTCGCACCCACACCACGAACACCACCATCACCCCCCCCCCACCGCGGCCGAGCAGGCGGCCGAAAAGGCCCGGCTCGAGCGCATCGCAGACAAGGCAGCACGCGAGCTGGCCGACAAGGCAACGGCGCACAACCGCAAGGTGCCGCCCAAGCAGACGGCACACCCGTCCGTCAACGACGCGCCGCACCTGGCGCACATCTCGCCACACATCATCCTCGACCCCAAGCAGGCGACGGGCATCGAGTCGACGTACCTGCACAAGATCGCCGAGCGGCTGCGGCAGCAGCGTGCCAAGCCGCCGACATCGAGCAAGAAGGACGGCGGCGGGGCCGAGAGGAGGGACACGGCCACGGCGACTCGGGAGTGGGACGCGCGCGTGGCTACCGCCTGGCCGCTGTTTTGGAAGTATTTCAACGGGCGCTCGGCGCTGGAGCGCATTGCGCTGCAGGAGGAAATGAAACGCAAGGATGTATGGAACTTGCTTACTGCCATGAGCGAGTATCTAATATGTGTGCGGCACTGGTGACGAGACAACCGTTTTATTCATGTCTGCTCTTTTTTAAGATCATCACGATTTCTAAACGCGTCGAATTGATCGTTGAAGGCGTCAGGATGCCATGGGCTCCAGGTTGGCTGAATACGCTATGACGCTGATCGGCAGCCATGAATAGTTAATAATAGAAGAGACTTTGAACCGAACCCCCAAATTCCGATTGAACCAACTATAAAGTACTCCAATGAATGATATAAGACACCACAGAAAGCATAATGCCGTAAGCCGTCCCAAGAAGCGCAACTCCCCGTCCTATGAATCTGTATCCATTTTATCAAGTTCCGGCACTGGGGATCCCAGCCTGACCTCGTTTCCTTGCACCTGTTCTACACCGTGTTCCAGTTCCTGCCCTGATTCTTGTGGTACGTCAGATCCGAAGACGTCCGGTTCTGGCTCTGGGGGCTGTGTCATTCGCACCTCCGGAGCTAACTCCTCCACATCATGCAGCTCTTGCTCATCTTCTGGCCGCTTCCCCTCTACTTTCCGATACTCTGGCTCTCTGAATTCGGGTTCTCTTGACTCTCTCTCCCTAGCTTTATCTGTGCTCGCCGTGGTTGGTGTCTTCAAAGATCCCGAGTCCACCCTTACACTGTTACCTTCCGCACTGCTCGGGACTGTATTTGCGCCGGCCCCTGAATTCGTTGACTTGGGAGTGGGGGGAACGATCACATTCAAGACACAGTCGTCCAGATGTTCGTAAAACTCCTGCGCTGTGATGAATTGGCTATGACAAATTGAACACTTCGCGCCAGCACCTGGACGTTGGCCGTCTCTAGAAGCATTTGTGCTCAGCACCAGTTTCCTGCTGTTCGGTGGCGTCTGCTCGACGTTATGAACGGCAGTCAGATGACGTTTGAAGACGTCTGCGCGATTAAAAGCTTTCTCGTATGCTGTTCCAGCCCCAGGGCAGAACGGACAGACCATAGTACCCTTGTAGTGGGTTAGTGCATGACGATTTTTGTCGTATTTTCTAGCGAAACCTTTGGTATGGTATTCGCAACTTTCAATCGGGCACTTCTCAGGTCTTTCTTCCATGTGTGTCAACATGTGAGCTGCGAGGTCTTTGAAAACACGGCCACATTCCGGGTGAGGGCATCGGTTGCGATTTGGTGTCCCGCTCTCGTCCGGTCTACTACTTGCATTCGCGAAACCCGCCATAGTTACTTGCACTGGACTGTTCTGCATTTGTATGGATGTCGGAGCAGTGATGGGTATCTCTAAAGATGGCGCAGCAAGCAGTGTTGGCGGTTGGCCTACTAAGCCGTGTGGTGATATCCCTAGGGATGGTGGAGGAGGCGCTGGCGCAAGTCTTGGAACCTCTGACATGGGAGAACGTTGGCCCCCCCTAGGCGAAATAAAGTCCGGGGTCGGTTTATAGTCTGCTTCGTCATCCGCGCTGTCAGAGTCGCCGGCATCATCTCTCACGTCGACAGACTGGCGAACTTCTCGCATCCAATCCTTAAGGATAGTCATCGGTGGCCAGTCCCCACTAGCCTTACCTCCTCTATGCGGGTTGAAGTGCGCCCGTCGTAAGTGAGCCGCGGCATTATAATAAGCTCCGTATCGCTTCTGTGTGACACAAGCTTTGCACTTGGAAAGGGGTATAACAGGCTGAGGTGAATTCGAACTGTAGCTTTGTGGTTCAGTGCAAACCCATCGCTTGACCAAAGCCGCATGCTTTGCATCGTTGTGCCTCCGAAGCTCGTGTTCGCCGCGAAATCCTTCGGGATATTCATTGCACTTTGTACAATAAACTCTACGCAGTGGCGGCCTTTGGTAGGTGGGTCGCACTCTTGAGGCTGGAATCGGCGATGTAAGACCCCGTCCGCTGCTTCGGAAGATAGGGCTCTCTCCGACTGTATGTCTTCGGCCATGGTCTATTGTTCCTCCGGGAGATGTGAGCAGCCGATCTGAAGAGGTCTTCGTCGAGTAAGGATCTTTGTCAGAATAGAAAGAGGAATTCGGTGCCCATTGCTCAACAACTGGTCGGGTGTCCGGCAGTGGTTTTCTTGTCTCATCTCCTGTTCTTGCTATTGGAGGTAGGACGAACAGTTCCGGCCTGCTCAGCGTTCTTTGACGGATAAAACTGTTGATCAAGGATCCCTCCATGTCCCCTGTACCTAAGGATGCCAAGAAGTCTGCTGCTGAAGAAATACCACGTTCGGTCCACAGATCCTTTCTGACGATCAAAACCAGGGAATTGAAAAGCTCTCGATCCTCGTTGTTCAGCTCAATGGTTGTGTCATCAAGTATCATAGGGCAGGACCATTGGAACAGGCCCACAAGAGCTTTGTATACGCTGTGCATTGTGGCCGTTGTAGAATTTGTTCCGTAGCTTGCTTGTGGGCTTAACCTTGCCATCGCAGACGCAATATCGACAAGAATAGTTCTCACCATACTGAATATACATAGCGAGAAGAACAGAGCTAGCCAACTCCGGGGGTCTAAAAGTGCCCTCGTTGAAACAATGCTCTCGAAAGCTTGTAAAAATTGCGTCATGCAGTTGTATAGAAGACGGTAGCGCCCATGGTTGTCGATATCGTCGAAAAATGCATGCGAATGGGAATTGCCAGTATCAACGTGTATCGAAGGTTCACGCTGCTGGAGATCATAAAAGAGGGTCTCTCTGAGGAGAAGTTTCGCACGATACAACACGGGGAATGACACTGACTCAGCTCCCCGGCTTTCTGATATGTATCCGCTCAACTTCAGAAGCTGCCAAAAGTCATAAGCCGTGCCGCTAAGGTTCCAGCTAGAGGCGAAGGCCCTGAGTACGGGAGGTGCTCTGTCCATAGGAGCATGCGAGAAGGAGGATAATGTCGGGTTCGCGGGTGGAAGGTTTGCCAGGTCCTCGGTCCACCAGAATCCATCATCGAAATCCAGCTGTGCTTTCACCATGACAGCGATCTCTGGCGACACGGGATACGTTCGCTCGAGGAAATCGTTCATGTTGCGTCGTTGGGCGAGTGGGGACGCCATCGGCGTCAGACTCTGTCGAGGATATATCGAGACTAAAATGTCATGAGGATTAGGGATCATGCTCACTTGTGAGAATTAAAAGCATACCTGGTAGCATAACCTCTGCAAAAGTATCTAGGGGCCCTCTATGACAACCAAGGATCTTCCAGAAATCATTGTCGTTAGAACTCGATTGGTCGGGACAGACTGAGCATGGGTCATTCGAGTCACACTAAAGAGATCAGCAGACGTTCAGATGCCCGTCTTCAAAGCAAATAGCATACCCCTTTATTGAGTACCTTGCAACGTAAACAAGGTCCGATATCTCGAAGCAGTCTAAGTTCCTCAATCGACTCTAGTTTCGACTGTCCCACGCGACTGCGTTTCAACGGCGGAAGTAATGGATCAACTTCTGAATCAACCGAACCCCTTGGCTGACTATGAGCGGGAAATTCCGAGATAAATGAGTACGATCTCAGAGAATCGCGGTGATCTCTCGACAAGCCGGCCGAAGGAGGTGCTCCGAGTTGCATGTTACTTCCCTGCCCGGGTCTAGGGAGGTATACGGGAGAGGATTGCTTGGAGTAGTCGATACTATAGTTGCGGTGGTTTGAGTGTTCGGGAAAGATCAGAGGCGGTGTTCCTCCTACTGAAAGGCCAGAGTCTCTCTTGCCGGCGATAGCATGCTCCCTAGCGTGTAGGTCTCGGTCATCCTGATTAGAGAAGCCATAAATGTAATGCATACACCGGTCATCCCAGCATTTGAAAGAATGGGGATTCCTAAATCGCAGTGGTAGACTGTCTCTCAATCTGAGCCCACGGGCTACAGGGTCATATTGAGCGAGGTTCTTGTCCAACCAAGCTATGTATCCCGGTGGCGCATCATCTCGAAACCAGAGCTTCAATGTTTCAATCACCTTGGGATCATGAAGATACAATCCTGAAAAAGAGCAAGCAGGTTCAGTTTCGGGTTCGACAGATATCACTGACGATGGGGGCGGGCAAACCGACCTTGTTCTACAAAGGCGCTCTCAATACATTCGCATTGATACTGCAATGACCTGGCCTCCTCGATCTCTGACAAGACGGGAATCTTGTCACTGAGGTCTATTGAGATGGCATCAGACGACTGAATCAGACAAATAGCAATGATACAACGAGCCACCAAAGGGACTGACAACAGAAGTTTCATCACATAGGAAAGGCATCATGAGCAAAAGTAGACGAGGTGGCTTACGACTGTCATCGGCATAGGCGCGCAGGACTTTGGCCTTGTGGCGCAACATGTCCAGCTCAAGCTTGATATTAGGGCCATACTTCTGAGGCAGGAGAGCAGCTAGTTTGGCTTCTATCTCTGCTTGCTGGTCGAGGAGGGCTCGGATGGCGGGGTCCAGGGATGGATCGTAGGTTGGTACAGGTGCGGATGCTGGTGTTGAGGCCGAAGCTTGTGTTAGAACTGGTGCTTGTGTTTGTGATGCAATTGCTGGTGCTGGTGCTGGCGCCGGTGGTGGCAGCGACAGTGACAATGGCGGGAGTGGTGGCATTGGCACGGGCAGACCGGAAACATCGCGTTCCAGTCGATGCGCAGCAGAAGCAGCGCTCTCGGCGGCCATGGCCGTTTGCGCGGGTCGACCGTTTGACCGTGACGGTCGGTCGGGTCGGGGGCGGCGGTCTGTTGCGAATGTCTCTCGCTCCCGCCGGGACGATGAATTGAAACGTCTCAGAGTTCGGCGGTGGTAGTCGGGTGGTGGTCGCCCGCCGGCCTCAGCTCCGGGGCGTCTCTCTCTCGTGCATCAACAAAGCGCCGCAGCAGAGAGGCGCATCCTGGCAGAACACTAGACAGAAATGCGCTTTCTCCTCCGTGATCTCATTACAAGGCCATTGGGCTTTTAAGCAGCGACGGGTGCGCGCAGAGGTAGAGTCGTCACGGCGTGGAATATGGAAGGAATGGATTGCCACGCCTTTTCGGGGGGTGGGAGACAGAGAGCAACGGGCAGTCAGTCAGTTAGTTAGAATTGGAATAACTGGCAAGGTTGGTATTTCTCTCGCCCAATTCAGGCGTGCCTGCCTTTTTGGAGAAGCAGAATTATTATTATGTTGTCGAGATTGGGGAAGGTGGGGCAAGCAAGCATGCGGTCGTTCCTGCCTCTGCTTTTACTTGCTGCTGCTTGCCTGCTTTGTTGCTTGCTTGAGCAACTTGGGACTTGCAGAGGAAGGCGCGCGCCGCCAGTTGAGGCGAGGGCGAGGGAGTGGAGGAAGGAAGGGGAAATACCTAGCAGGGAAGAACTTGGGAGACTAGGTAAGACCCGGGTAGGGCAGGCGAGGCAGGGTAGAAAGGTAACCTTAAGGTAAGGAAGGTAAAGTTACTACACTACATATGTGAAGTACGGCGAGGCAAGGTAGGGAAGAGAAGCAAGGAGTACGAGGGTGCAGAGGGTGCAGATGGTAATTTGCACCTCACAGAGTAGGTAAAGACAGGATAATTGAAGTGCGTGAGGGTGGTGAGGCAAGGTCTGGGAGGGTAGGGAAGGTAAGCTCTAAGACCTCATGGTAGAGGCAGGTACGACCTTGGAATATTTGTACATGACTTAACGGCCTACTCGTACATTATTACACGCCTACACGCCTACTCCTACTTACAGTCCAGTCAACATCCCCTCACCCAGTCATGTCACCTAGCTCGTTCCCAAGGAGTTAGTTGAGAGGGCCGGCTAGCTAGTCCGGTCTGTCAGTCAATTGTGGCAGGCTCGACCTTCCTGCCTTAAGTACCTGGCCAGTGGTACCTACCTACCTAGTAAGAGAGATGAGATAGGGAAGGAAAGGAAAGGAGCGACTCGACATGAAGGGATCTGGATGGAGAAGCGACGAGGGTCGAGGCTGGCGCCGGTGGATCGGCCTACCTTACCTAGTCGTAGAGTACCTACCTACGCGTACAATAATATCATCAATACCTGGCTTAGCTTCCATTGGCTTGCAAAGGGCCGCACCGTAAGGCAAGTAGCAGAGAGCGTGCTAAAATCGAAAGGCAGCTAATGTATGTATGTGCTGGGTATGTAAGGTAGGTAGGGAGGGAGGTAGGGCGCAGGGACGGGGATGGGCGGGGACGAGAGCAGCTGGAGCAGGTCTGGTGCGAGCGAGCTACCTGCCTTAGCAAAAGCCTTAGGAGAGCTGGGAGGATGGCTGGATGGGTAAGTACTCGACCGTACACACACCAACTAGGTTATATTATGCTCTCCGCTCGACAAGCTTCAACCACACTGTCGCGAGATGATTTTTCTCTCCTCTCCTAATGCTGATCCGGAAGCGGATGCTGTACTCCTCCTGGCACCTATCCTTGCCGATGACGGTGAATTGTCAGACGAACGCCCAGATGATCTGTCTCTTTTCCTTGATCGGCTGGGGAACTAACATAATGATGAAATCGGAGGCCGGGGCCGTGGCCACTTGCCCGGGCTCCGTCGACCCCGTGGTAATGATATGCGGCGCAATGTGGCGCTCTACAGTAGATATGAAGGCACAGAGCTGCGCAACCCCCTCCTCATTATGCTGCATCCGTCGTTCATCACCATTGTCGGTCTTGTTCTTGTCCATCCTTATGGGAGTCGTCGCACTTTGCGCGCTGTACTCGAGTTGGTGCCAGGCGAGGTAGACTAGACTACTCCCGAGTTCGGTCTCGACACACCATTTGCGCAGCTCGGGTGCGACAGGAGCTTGGGACGCAGGGTAATCAGACGCCGCCAGTAATCACACAATCTCATCAGCTCCGGTCGGTAGCCTCGAGCGCAGGTCCAGCTGGGATATAGGTACTTTGTGGACTTTTCTCCTGGGCCTAGGTGAATATGGAGGTAGCTATTCCTTAGTCGAAGCAGGACTTCCATGTGGCCTGCATGGGCGTCGCAGGGTACAGGGTGCCAGCGGCATGAGCTACCCTACGAGGGCTGCCCATTCACAGCAAAGATATGGTCTTTCAACGGCACTAACGGTATCTCGGGGCCATCCTACCTGGCTGTATTGCCGACAAATTTGAACGGCCATGGCCATCAACCGTGCAAAAGCGGCCGCACGTCGCCTAGCTATCCTGAGCGAAGGCCATGGCTGTCAGTCAGGTACTCCTCCTCCTCGTCCGCAGCTCATACTCGACGATGCACATCCCATGCGATATGCGGCAAATGCGAGGCCCGCCTGCCTCTGCGAATCATCTATCGTCAGCTGATTTGTCTCAGCACATGGCTTAGATGGAGAGCGGTTCAATCTAGGCGCAACTTGTTGCTCCTAGCCCCTCCATGCATCACTCTACTCTATCCCACGTCTCCCACCTGTTGCTGCCGTGCCGCTTTCATTCGATGTCGATCCCGACGGGTCTCGCCCAGCTATCTTCCCTTCTCAGCCTAGCTTGAGGACACTCTTCTGGGGGGTGAACCATGAGACTTACCACGGTCAGGGCCAGGGTTCTCTATTCCCGGCAATGATCATGGTGACGTGCGATATGATGGGATATTACACCGAAAATGTCGGGTAAAAGACTTTCATCCCGAAACAAGCCGCTTCCCTGACATGTTCAAGGTGATTTCTGCTTGGAAGCTTCTAAATGCATAGTAGACAGGGGGTGAAGGAATCCTAAGATCCTCCTTGTGGGGTTCTGGGAAAAATACGAAACGAGTCGACGATTGCGAGGCGTGAGATTCGTCCCGCCAAACCCCTCTCAACGGTCGACTAAGGTAGAGGGGAGGCAAAGCCTTGTGAGGTTGAGGGAGGCTTGAGAGCGCCCCGTCAGGTTCGAGAACCCCTCCAGAACATATGGAGCTGTCGGTGGGCTTGCGCAACTTTTCCAGTCGCTTAAAGCAGCGGGAGCACGTTATCTATTTCAAGTATGGTTAATGGCCTCACCCACGACGACCCTTGGCAGGCTAGTTGACAACCCTTATTCAGGGCGGTAGGGTCCACCCTTCACGACGCGAAAAGAAAATAGTAACAGCTCGAGACTTTACGCCTGCCAATCCTGAATTCCTCGTCAGGCAGCAGCATCCACGGCAGAGAAACAGACGATACTAAAGAGGGGGGAAGAGAGACAGCTTTGAGCTTTCTTGGTGTGGATTGCAATTGGGAGGTGGCACTTGGACCGTTGACTATCGAGACGAAATGGTTGGCTGATGGTGAACAGTGAGCACCAACCCTGGCACTCTTCAGAGCTGCGCCTCCAACTGGTCAATTTGCAAAAGGGCCCGTTGAAGAAGCATCCACCACCACCACCTTCTTCACGCGAGCCCTCGGCTCGAAAGAAGTGGAGGGCAGCGCATCGCAACAGCCCAGCGCATGGCAGCACGGTCCATCCTGCACGATGCAACTGCTGAGGAACCCAAGGCGGCCTCTCGCCGAAGCGCCGCAGCCTTTTGCCTTGTCTTGGCATGATGCAGTATTCAACGGCTCTTATCAAAGTGGCGTGAGACGACCAACGCCCTACGGACCTTCGCAACCCCTCCTCCGAGTTGGGGGCCAGTCAAGTGACGGGGTCATTTGATGACCCCGTCCACCCTCCAACATTACACTGATTTGGTTTCTATTACAGCTAACATGTTGCTCAGCTCGCTAGAGTAGGGCTCGACCGGTGATCCGGCTTAGTGTCTGTCGCCCTACCGCTCAGCTTCCTCAGCTAACGTAGCCCGATCCCGTACCCAATGCCAGATCATCAATGTTTCAGCCACTGGGACAGTCATGAGTACGCCGTCGTCACTATTACAACTTTGGCATACCGCCAGTTCTGTCTGTCCAGTAAGAGAGCTTCTACGGTGCATGCAATTTTCAACCGAAGGGCAAAGGGCTGCACGAGCCCGCACGCTTGATATGGATGGATCCAGTTCGAGAAGCACACAGACAGGCGTTCTACAGTCGTGATGTGCCTAATTGAAAATCTGCAACGTTCTGCAGGAGTTGGCCCTTGTTCTCAAATCAAACGAGGTCTATCATACTGGATGTTATGCCCTCCTCCCGGAAAGATGGGCACAGGGTTCAAAATCCCAATAAAGTCCTCAGATTAGGTCGTGTCGTGACGTGTCTCCTTCGTTTTGCTACTACTCGATTGGCTTGGCTATTCCTTGCCTCTGCTTCTTGGGTCTGGAAGGCGTGAGGTGTTGCGTTCCCGGGGTTCTCGGTCCTGCAGGCTATAGGCTTGATGTTCCCTAGTGGAGGTCTCCAGATTAAGAGCCATTCCCAGCCTTGAAGAGAGCATGTTCGCTCTCTAACGTCTTACTTTTCGTTCCTAGGTACCTGCCTGTTCGTATTTTCTAATTCCTCGACATCCTCAAGGAGTTCCGAATACTCGCAGTTTGAAAAGTTGTGCTTTATTGCTACCTTCATCTTGGGACATGAACCTATACATGTGGAAAGACATTTCACACGTTAATCCTCTCGCTCGTCTCGGCCTTGCCATGCTATTATCTGTCTTTCTTATTCTATTTATACGGCTTCTGGGCTTCTTTCGGCACCAGGCCGTGACAGTTTCTGATCATACAATTGACAATATGCGATCTCTTAACATAGCCCTACATTCCTTATCTTGTAGTCTAGTCTAATGCTTTCTCGGGGCCTCAGACGATTGTATTTTTCCCAACGGGCCAGTCAAATCTACCCAGTTCCTTCGGTGTGCTGCCTTAGCTACCCCTACTCTATTCCAGCGAAACAGCTACATCATCGACTGCAAACGAGATTCTCATTATTCCGTGGTTGGAGCTGAACCGTCCGTTTGGCCTCGAAACTGCACGTCAATCCGGCAGAGAGGCGTCTTTGGCTTGCACAATATCTTCAAGCATGCTACACTTGACTGGAGGGTTTGATCTGGATGCGGAGATGGTTGATGGGATACTTGATGGTGACTTGCTTGATATTGGTATACATAGTGAGCTAGCGGGACTAGGAGAGCAGTTCGCAGACTTAGAAGCTTCAGAAACTTGGGTGGACATAGACTAAGGTTGTGGGCGATGACGGTTCTATTACAATGCCAGACTGCCATTTGGGATAACTTCGAACCAGACTACGCAGAATGTACTGCGTTAAAAGGGTCAACGCTTGTATTGGACAAGCATTTACGAGTACGAAGTGTGAGTAATTGTAGGAAATAGAAGAAGGGGCTGCTACCAGTAGTACCGCGTAAAGACAATTCACGGTAGGCCAACGGGTCAGCTTGCTAATTCTGGTCTCTGGATAATGTCACTTCAGAAGAGGGTGAATGTCTCAATGCTAATCGTCTTGATTGATCAACGCCTATATACACCGGCCCAGTTCCCATCACGTACATGTATATCTCATCTCATACAGATTACAAGACATATATATATCATATGACCCATCCAGAATACCCGTTTCGACAAAGGAAAGAACAGGAAGCATGTCTCTTCAGGAGCTGTGTTGGTCGAAACATTGGTAAAATGAACCACATAACGAGAAAGTGAAGGGTATCTATCCGACCATAGACCGCGCACGCAAAAGCTAGCAAGCAAGCCAACCACCGCCACCACCTCCTCCATCAAGTTATGGGAGAGAACTTAGATCATGCTATCAAAGTCTAGCACGAAGGTGAGGGTTCCCATATCTGGCTTCGGCTTGCGCGCGTAGCCCTTGAGCATACGGAAGGCGGCCTTGCACGCGCGGCCCTCGTCCACGACGGCGTGCACGTTGTCGACGCCCTTGCCGGCCTCGCGCATCGCGTCGCTCGCCGTCACCGTGTCCGCGAGCCGCAGCTCGCCCGCCGCCTTCTCCATCTCGCAGCGCAGCAGCCAGCGCTCCCAGCTCCAGCCCGCGGCGAGGCCCGTCACGCCGGCAACGTGCTCGGCGCTGCCCGTCACCATGGCCTCGAGCTCGAGCGTCTTGCCGAGCACGGGCGCCTGCAGCATCGACTGGCGGGCCGCAGTGGCGGTCGCACCGGGTCTGGGCGAGGGCTTGGGGCCCATGGGTAGTGCCATCCATGCGCGGCGAACATCCTCGAAGCCCGCGCGAGACAGGCGGTTGAGGAACATGCGAGTGGGGTTGGGATCATAGCCGAGTGTCTTGAGGGTGAAACCGAACTCGACGCTCTTGGCGAGACCGAGAGGGCCAGCGTTGACGATGTCGCTGTCCAGGACTTGGAACTCGAGATAGCCACCGGGCTTGAGCACGCGGTAGCACTCACGCAGGCAGCTCTCCCACTCGTCCTCGCCGTGCTCTCCTGTAAACTTGAGAATAGAGTGTAGTTCCCGGGCGCTAACTAGGTCAAAGTGGTCATCTGGGAATGGTAGGCGCGCCAGCCTCTCAACAGCCACCTGACGGTGGTTTGGTGGGCCGCGAATGTTGGAATTGGACAGCTGACGGATCGCCTTGGTTGTGACGGTGTAGATCTTAGCATTAGGGTACTGCAGGGCCGCATGCCAGGCCCAGTCGCCCGTGGACTGACCGCCGAGGTCAAGGATGCGCGAGCGCTCACGACGGCCGCTTGAGGCAGCGCCGTGGGTAGACATGCGTGCGAGACGCTTGTGCACTGGGGCTGCGATAAGTCGTCCGCCGTTGAGTAGGCGTGTGGCAGCCACATGCCAAGTGGACATATTCATCTGCGAAAGAGCTTCGGCCTCTTTCTCAGCCTTAAGCTTCTCTGGGTCATCAAGAAGGACGTCATCTCCACGGACAACGTTGGCACTCATACGCTTCTTGGCAGATTGGGGCAGGACGCTGAGCTGGTACTTGCCGAGCAGTTGATTGCGGTGTGCCTCGCGGAGCGAAACACGTTGTGCCTGGAGAGCCTCAAAGCGAGGCATGCGATGAACAAAGACATCTTGCGATAGAGAGCGCACCGTGTAGTCCTGGAAGGCACGGTAGTATGCACTCTCCTGGCGTACAAGCTTGGAAGGAAGGGAGCGCGGGATTGGCTCTGGCTTGACCTGTTCGGAGAATCGAACAGTCTTCTTCCTTGTCAAGGTAGCGACTTCAGTCTTTTCAGGCTCATTATCTTTGGGTGGAACTTCAGGAGGCGTCTGGACTTCGAGCTGGGATTCTGGCTGCTTGCCCTTTGCCTTCAAGTTGGGTTCTTCTTCATTGGATTGATCATCCTCTGTCTCCTCAAAATCACCAGGCCCTCTGAGGTAAGCTCGCTGTGCCATCAACCACATCTCTGTGCGATCGAGATGCGAGAGCGCAACTTCTTGCTGCCTGCGGGCGTATTCTGGGTTGACATCAGCGACTATCTCCTTGATCATCTCCTTTGGTGATGCGGGCGATGCAGCTTCTTCGTCATCATCCGAAGATGCTGATGGTGGGGCTGGAATACGCTTCGCGGTATTCGGGACTGGGGTGTCTTCATTACGGAATGCAGTGGGAAGGTCCTCCTGGGCACTCTCAGGGGCTTCAACAACCTGCTCGACTGGTAAAGACGAGAAGTTGCCGCTGGCCATGTGCAGTGGCCGTTGAATCTGAGCTGGACGTGGGACGGGAGGAGCGGTTTCCATGTTCCATGGCGTTCTGTAGAACTGCTCAGCAGTTGTTGACGTGGGTGGGGGCATATCATCCGCGGGAGAGGCGCCAAAATGCCATGTGTTGCGGGTTCGTGGTGATAGGCCGGAGAAGAATCCACCTGGGGAAGGAATCTCGAGTCTCGTCAAGCCCGCAAGCGATCGCTGCTGAGCTGGCGAAAGCATGATCGACGCTCGTGGCAGGTTGGTGATCAGGCGT
Organism: Phaeoacremonium minimum UCRPA7; assembly: GCF_000392275.1. Classification (NCBI taxonomy): domain Eukaryota; kingdom Fungi; phylum Ascomycota; class Sordariomycetes; order Togniniales; family Togniniaceae; genus Phaeoacremonium; species Phaeoacremonium minimum. The sequence continues at coordinate 399,894 of NW_006921443.1, read as the reverse complement.
GGTGGTTGTGGTCTGGCCTCGGCCATCTGCTCCTGAGGAACCTCAATCACCTGGTCTGCAGGTGTTTGATACTCCTCAATATCGGAACCAGGACCAGATAGGGCCTGAAGTGTAGCTAGCGCACCAGGTTGAAGGTGAATGCCTGACCAGTCGCCTGTATCCCCAGAGTCCTGACCGCCAATGATAGGCGTAGCCGGAGCAGACATAACGGCTAGTTGTTCGGACGAAAGGCTCCCATCCAGAGACGGAGGTGCAGAAATGGTCGGCACTTCTTGAGCTTGCTGTGCCTGCATGAATGAGAGCATGGCTGGCGACATGGCCACCGCAGAGGGTGGGGTTGGTGGCACAGGAGAAGTGAGGCTCTTCTTCATGTACGCCGGTGGTGAGTTGTTCGCCGCCGTAATTCCTTTTGAAGTCGGGATGACTAGCGGAGGGAGGGCTCTCCGTGTCTGCTCCGGAGTTGCCTTGAAGGCAACACCTGAAGACCCCGGCCGTCTCATACTCTCAATCTTTGGCTCATCCTCCTCGGAAGAAACATCATAAATATCGTCAAAGTCTGTAACATCAGTCATCACACTCTGTCGATTCCATGAATTGGTGCGGTTCGAGGACAAAGTAGGCGAAATGCTGTCATCTGCTGACGCCGCTGAAGGTGATGATGGTAGGTTTGGAGCTACCATAAAGTGGAAGCCTCTCGGTGTCGGAAAGGCATCATTCACGGGCGACAACCAAGCCTGCAGCCTATCTCTGTCTCTCGATACTCTCTTTGCCCCTCTCCTCTTCATGGGTGACCGTATTGGCGACATGGTGTTCTCATCCTCCTCGATTATCGTATTAAGCGCAGCCCGTCCCGATCTCCGGCCCTGCGGAGGGGAGGGAGCGGGTGCTTGATATGCCCCTTGTTGCAGCATAGCTAGTTCAGCCATTTTCTCTCTCTCCTTCTTTCTTTTCTCGAAATGATACCGATCGTCTGTTTTAAAAAGCCGTCGTATTGGGGGTAGTCATCCTTCGGCAAGATAGACGTAGCCTCGTTAGACTGAAAGTGACGTCCTGCGTCGTAGAATAGCAATACTAGGAAAACAGTAGCAGTGTGTTAAACGATAGGAATGCTTCGCACAGCGAAGCTATCTATTCTTGCAAAAGCGCAGGAGGCGTGGGGAAGGCAACAGAGAGGGAAAAGGAGGGACCAGACCGTTCAAGACGACCGGGGAAGGGAAGTAGGTTTATTAGTCGTCGTATGGAGGCGCGGCCAACTCATCCGCGGCCACGATGTGACTAGCACTCGCCTGCCTCTCGCAGCATGGGGGCGGCTAGCAGGGTGAACTGGCTGTTCCCTCGGCCGAAATGGTAAAGGGAATGTGACTAGATCTGCGAGGTCCGCAGGTCGCATGGCCCAACATTGGACAGACGAGCATCCTTACCCGTTGCACCCTGGCTCGATGCCCGGTAAGAAGCATGCAATCGCCTGCAGCAGCGCCCAGAGGAGCGAGGGAACTATCGACTGCGTCCGCCTGGGGGCTCTCGCGATGCTCAACCATCCGGCAGGAGGGTGACAAGGTAATCGCAAACGGCCAATCAGCACCTACAGGAGGATCATTAATTAAAGCCAACAAGACGACTTTGTCCACACGACTGGCTGGCGCGCGCCAACTCGACCTGGCATTAACTCTCGATCTGGAAAAGAGTGCAGACTGCCTACCCAATGGTAGTCCACGGTGTCGGGTCAGCGCTGGCTTCGGCGCTTAACTTGCAGACATCGACTGTCCAGCACGGCCTGTCATTGGACGCCATAGGAGGTCGGCAAAATGGCCGTCCAATGCGGAACATCGACAAGACGAGGAAACTGAGCCTTGGGAGAGGAAGATAATGAGATAGAACTAGCAAGAGTCATGCTATATGGGACTCTATGGCTCATTAGCCTGGCGATATATGGGACGGCAATATGCCGAATATCGATCCACCCTCGCGCCCTACCTGATGATCCGGGTCGATGGTCGCTTTTCACCTGGCAGGACTGCCTCAATGCGGCAGACCTGTTGCCGCATCCGGTCCACTGCTGAGCGCCGTGTCCCCTTTCTCGGTAAGAATGGCTTGGGGGCCTCGGGGGCCATCTGTGATGAGCGGAGCGGTGCCTGAATGTGAACCCTCCAAGCAAGCGCGTTGTGACGGGCGGTATCCGAGGACCCATCACTTGATCGTCCCACAAGGCACGTCATGCTATCGACAGGGCTGAGCACCCCAAGGATCAATCACGAAGGAGATGACAAGCGTGAATATGCCGAGAGTTTCAGTATCACTGTCGTCTCATCACATCGTCGCGTTTTCCAGGCGCCGTGATGAGCCACCTGAGGTTCTTCTAGTAAAAGCCGAGATCTGAATGTGCTAAAGCTTGAAACGTGAGATGGGTGGAAGCGCTGAGGACTTGGCTGGCCGGTAGCCACAGTTAGCTGCTACTCGGCTGGTAGCAGGCCCAAAAAGCTAACCACACGGCCGCCTTTTGGGCCTCAGGCAAGGAGCTTTTCGGAGGGGTCAGCACACCTCAGTGACCTCACACGCACGCAGCCGGGAGCCACCGGCAGCAACTGCACAGCCCCTCCAGGCTCAATGCATGCCTGCCTGCATCCATCAATGCCAATTGCCCCTCCATTGCCAAACATTCAACCCCGCAGTCGTCTGTCTGCTTGTGAAAATCAACAAACTCAAGCTGTACCTTAAGCATACCCACCTCCTCCTACGAAGAGAGCTACATACCATTGTATTGAGGACTTACACGTTGCTCTCCCAGCGTTACTTCAGACATCCAGGGGTCTTCTCAGTCACACACTCACCAGATCTTGCCTGCCAACCTTCTTCCTCTGTACAATGGCTGACGCCGAATCCTCGGCTTCCATCGAGCCCCAGGCTCGTCATGTCACATACTGTGGCGGTACGTCTCAGTCCAACACTGGACCACAGTTCACTCTGGAGATTGCTAACCCTTCTGTTCCTCAGTGTGCACCCTGCCGCCCGAGGTACGAACAATGGCGATCGAGCCCTTTCTCATTTCCTGCTTCCCAGGACACCAGAAGTAACACGAGCAAATAGTACTGCGAGTATGGCGGCACCGTCAAGAAATGCCAGGACTGGCTAGAAAAGAACCACCCTGCCATGTACGCCAGGATATGGTCGCCTGGTATGGACTCTCTCCCTTCCTGTCCAGCTTGAACCGACCTCTGACACGCTCTTCCCTCGTCACAGAAGCCTTAGCAGCCGCGACTGCCTCGCTGTCCGTGGAAGCCCAGAAGCGCGCCGAGAAGGATGCTCAGAAGAAGACCGCAAAAGCCGAGGCCGCCGAGGCCAAGCAGGCCGACAAGCGCGCACATAGCACCGTCATCATCAAGCGCATCGAGAGAAACAAGAAGAAGTTCGTGACGGCCGTGTCCGGCTTGGAGGCGTTCGACCTAGATCTGAAGAAGGTCAGTCAAGCCCATAATTTTATCCCTAGAGTGAGGCGCAAGGGCATGACATCACTGACACCGTATCATGCAGGTTGCGAAGGAGTTTGGCAAGAAGTTCGCCACGGGCTCATCTGTCACGAAAGTGGCCAGTGGCGGCGAAGAAATCGTCGTCCAGGGTGACGTAAGTGACGAGATTGAAGAGTTTCTACTGGAGAAGTACAAGCAGATACCCGAGGACAACATCGAGTTCATAGATGACAAGGCAAAGAAGAAGGCAGCCGCCGCCGCCGCAGCAGCAGCAGCAGGCTAAGCGACATGATCTTGGACACAATATATACTCAATTCGTGGCGGTGACTCTCGGACAAATATCCTAGACAACCCGTGATCCTCAAAACATATGCTATGACAATACCGGAACGCCAATTCCCCTTACCAAAAATAAAACTCCTGTCATTCTAGTTTCTCTTCCTTAGAACCCTCCCTGTGGCTGTTGAAGCGGGGGCTGTTGCCTTTGCCGCCGGAGCCTTCTTCGTAGTTGCTCCTGTGACCCCCTTCCGAATGGTGCTCATGACAGTCCTCTTCGTGGCTGGAGCTGATGTGGTAGACTTGGTGGCCGCTGCTGCTCGTCCTGTCGGTTTCCTCACAACAGTTGATGTGCTCCCATCGCTAGACTCACTGATGCCGCTAACTCTCTTTGCGGTCCGCGTGGTAGCCGTTCGTGTGGTAGTGGATGGAGCTGCCGCCGCCCCTCTCCTTGCACGCGTGGCAGCTGTAGTGTTGCCAGCTGCGGAGCTCGCTGTGGACGATGTAGTCGTCTTTCGCGTTGTAGCGGCAGCACGGGTTGACCGTGCCTTCTCGACCATGTTGCTGATAATGTTCGTCGCACTATTCTGCTTGGTCGGCGACACTGGTCGGGCAATCATCGACTTGGCCGGTGAAGGAGGAGCTCGATCGCGTGGAAGCACACGGGTATTAGAGGACTGAGGCGACAAAACCTGTGACGGATTAGGGGCAGCTTCTGGACCCGGGTGGCCGCGGAGGCGCTTCTTCGGCCCAATATGCTCAATCTCATTCTCCTTGTTGGTGTCTCCCAACTCATCACTGAGCAATCTTGTTAGTCCATCATCTTGCTCAAGCGATATACACCACACGCACCTCGTTCTCTTGGGTGGTCGGCCCGGTCCTGGACGCGTTGCTGGCGCTTTCACAGGAGGGGCAGATCGCTGTGACAGCGGACGCGTCATATGAGCATCCTTCTCAGGGACCGGTGGCGGTCTCGCGTTGAGAGGTGCTGCATACAACGGCGCCGCTGGCTTCTGCTTCCGGTCATCTGAGTGCTTTTGGAGTAGATCGGCCATCTTCGCCTTCCGAAGAGCCATCGGTATGCGATTGACGCGTATCTCTATGCGCGTCCGTAGACCTTGTGCCTGGAGATTATATTGAGCACGAAGCTTTCGGGCACGTTCCGTAACTATTAACGCGCACGTTAGTATATGACTGGACTTGCAGAGGCTGTACACTTCACGTACTCTCTAGCTGAAGGTTGTCGATAAGAGCCTGTTTTTGAGTAAGGGTAATTCCAATTTTCCTCCGCTTTCGAGGGCTTTCCTCTGTTGGGCTTCCTGTCTTGGTGGGAACCGTCATGTTATGGTTGTCTGCCGTTGATGTCGTTGACTGGTCAGACTTGCGTTTCCTTCCTCGTGGAGCAGACATTTTGGTTGCAAGGACGTGTGCGTTGAGGTAAAAGTCAGGTTATCGTATGCGAAGACAATCGACATCAAACAGCACTGTTCAGGGAGTTGGTGCGAGATTGTGGTTTGGTATGGTGCGGAATCAATGTGGAAGTCGGGATAACGTAGGTTGTGTTTTCGAAAGTAAACAAAGCTGGGGGAGCTGCGGGCGTACCCAGCGTACCCACATCCCAGGCTCGCTAAAGCTGCCAGGGGGTGCGCTTATCACACACCAGGTGCCACGGTACCTCTACTCCCACCTATTTTCTGAGTCCAGTCAAGTACCCGCCCCTGGCGCAGCTACCACCTGCGCAGGCTGAACCGCCTTACGAATTGGAGCTTGCCTTGTCACCTTCCTCCACCACCTGCACACTCCAAACTACAGCTCCGTTACCTCATCTCGCAAACACCATCCGCCATCTACCTCTCCGAGTCCAGAAGACATCCCGCGAACAGTATCACACTTCTTCTTTCAAATAATCTTACCTACATTCGGCAAAGAGTCCACCAAAGTGTCAAGATGGTTCTCGAGGCGGTGATGGTCGTTGTGGACAACAGCGAGAGCAGTCGAAATGGAGATTATGCACCGACGAGATTCGAGTCCCAAGCGGATGCTGTCAACATCATTTTCCAGACCATTACACAAGGAAATCCAGAATCATCCGTCGGCCTGATGAGCATGGGTGGCAAGGGACCGGAGGTACTGGTAACCCTGACGACAGATCAAGGCAAGATCCTGGAGGGCCTGCACCGAACAAAGAAGAAGATCCGAGGTTCATCCCATCTGGCAACTGGCATTCAGGTCGCAAGTGTACGTTGGCCTGTGGTGATATTTTCAATTTCTCAACAGCATGCTAACTCTTTGCCCTCTAGCTCGCACTCAAGCATCGACAGAACAAAACCCAAAGGCAACGGATCATTGTCTTTGTGTGTTCTCCGGTCGAGGATGACGAGAAAACACTCGTCCAGCTGGCAAAGAAGCTGAAGAAGGTTAACACATCGGTCGACTTCATCCTATTCGGCGAGCTTGACGACGACGCAACACACAAGAAACTCGAGAAGTTCAATGAGGCCGTCAAGAGCGGGGAGGGTTCGCATTTCGTTGTTATCCCACCATCTGGCAAGCTTCTAAGCGACCAGCTAATTTCTACCCCGATTTTGCTTGGCGAGAATGCTGCCAGCAGCTCCGGCATGGGCGGCGGCATGGGCGGAGGCGATGGAGACTTTGGCGAATTCGGTTTCGACCCATCCGTCGATCCGGAGTTGGCACTCGCTCTTCGCATGTCTATGGAAGAAGAGAAGGCAAGACAAGAGAAGAAAGCCAGGGAGGAGGCCGAGGCCGCCAAGAAGGCGTCACTAGACTCTGTCAAGGAAGAGGACGAGTCAGCTCCGCTGTTGGATAAAGATGGAGAAGCCAGTGGTAGCGGCGTGAAGGAGGAGAAGGATGATGATAAGGGAGACAAGTCTAGCGGGACTGATAAGATGGACATCTCATAGTCATTGGTTATCCCTGGCCACTCGGAAACTCGAAAGCGGATAGGTAGCACACTGTAATTATACAATAGACCGGTGAATTGAGAGCACCCATCAAGGCCTTTCATTTGAAACCTTTAGATATCTCATCTATCGATGAGAAGGTGAATCCACGCTAAAATTCCACCAACGCCTTCATGTCATGCAGATATCGTGAGAAAATGAACCTAAACACTCTCCTGAAGCCCAGACTCAGACCAGCTTTGCTGTATCTCTACCTGTTATTGATTTCCCGGACATAGCTCGTCAGTTTCCTGTCAAAAATCTCACATCTGATCGGCATTTCTAATTGATAGAAAGGGTTCTTCATGACATAGTCTGAGTATAGCTCATAGATGCGCCGTGTCGTCACATCCACGTTCGCTTGTGTGGTGTCGGTGAACACTAGGAACTTGATGCCCGTCATAGTGTTGAAGCATTGCAGCCGAAAGTTCTCCGTCTCCATCACTTCAAGCCCGGAAGGCGGCTCTGGCCGGCTAGGGATACCGCTGGCGTTTGCCGCCGCCGTTGATTGAGAGCTCTTGACGGGATTTAACCTGGTGGTTATGGCATGGACACCATGAAATGTACCAGCAAGCACCAGATAGTCGTTTGACGATAGCTTGTTGAGACCACCATCCTGAAAAGTCCGGTTGTAAATGAGACCTCCGGCCTTGTTGATGATCATGAGAGCAAATACAGTCCTATTCCGTGTCAGGACACATATCTCGATTGACCAAATGTATATGCACTTACATTCTGGCGGTGGGAGACCAAATCCGTCAATGAAATGCTTCATTCAAAAACAACGGCCGCAAGACCTTGACGGTTGGATAATCGTGCCAACGCTCCGCAAGTCCAGATACTGCCTTTTCGATGTTGACTCTAGCAGAATGAGTTCGCCTTGTGATTTGAGGAATGTTTGTTGCCTTGTTCTCACTCAATAAACTTGGGCCAGATGCCACCTTCACATAAGAGTAACTCAGATCGCTTACCTTTTGATAGGGGATGCTACCCAAAGGCCCATGGTGGGGGTCTCCTCCACTAGCGGCTCCTGGTGCCTGAGGCGCGATTCGTTCAGTGAGCGCCGCCTAAATTTCCAGCACCGACTTGAGGCTGAATCGGTCCCACCCTTCATTCCCCAAAGAACAAAGAGCCTCATCGACATCGCTTCCAGGGCTTCTCGGCGACTTGCGACTTGAAGTTGGGCTTCCACTCTTCAAATCGGCTCTGTGCGACTGCGCAGTACCAGCGACCGTCCACACCCATTCCGCGATTCCACATCTCACCCTGTGAACAGAGCTCTATCTCGGACATACAGCTCTCCTGTCGCGATCTACCACCGCCATGTCCCGCCCTCACCAACCGACGTCGCGGCCTAAGCCGCCGCCGCCGACGGAAGAGGAAGCAGGGACGACCCTCAAGCTGGGAGAGTTCCAGGATGTCGATACATTGACGTTGTCGGAGGCGTCGCTCGTCATCAACGCCCTACTGGCCAAACGGCGCGCCGAGATGCGACGGCACCAGAACAACACCGACATTCTCAACCAAACGCTCGACTACCTGGACGCCTTTGCCCGCTTCAAGCAGAAGGAAAATGTCGAAGCCGTAGAGCGTCTGCTGAGCAGTCACAAGCAATTGACAAAGTTCGAGAGAGCTCAGATAGGTACGGATGAAAATGAGCATGCGCATTGTCCTGGCTCTGCCAGGTTGATGAGAACTGGTTGTCCAAGATAACAATCGCTGACCGCGAATTCAAATATAGGATCTCTCTGCTGTGACAGTGCAGAAGAAGCGAAGACCCTCATACCTTCCATTGCGGACAAGATCACAGACGAAGATCTGCAGGAGCTGCTCGACCAAATGGGCAAGCTCCAGGGTTGAGCCTCATAGGCTGCATTTATCTTCTATCATCCAGCGATTAGACAGTATATAGACACAAAACGGCGGCAACGAGAAACAAAAAAGAAAAGCCCTAGGTTGAGCATCAGTGGTCAGGGAACGGGGTTTATGCAGAATGAGTATCAAAATGTTTTGGAGGACGAGAGAGGAGAAAGGTGCATTACCGGTTCGGCGTCTGGAAAGGTAACGGTTTCTTTACTTGAATACCCCTGAGGCGACCAAAAGAAAGTCAAGCAAATTTTAACAACAAGGTGTTTGTTGCTTCTGTTGTGATTCTGATTATCGTACACCACCCAATGCAGTTTATTTCACTCAGCGCCAAACTCCAAACCCTCGATCCTACTAGAGGTTCTTTTAGACTATCCGTCATTCCAAAGCCATTGACGTCAAGTAGCGTGCTCAAAGGACAAGTACAGGCAAACATTACATCCTCCTATCCCTTGTATGTGGCCCAGCTATTTACAGGGATCTTCCACGCTCTCTCCGCAGCAGTTGGACTCAAGGTCGCTCTTGGGTGCTCTATGAGCGGTGTATCTAGGGAAGGACTCGATGCCGGAGAAGAGTAACAGCTGCTGGGAGTTGCAATAAAGCTATTGCGATCAGAATAATATGGCCTCTCGGACCTGCGGGGTGGAGGGCTGAGCTTGAAGAAAGGCATGTTTGGAGATTCGAGTTCCGCATACCCTGGTCTTATGGAAGGAACCCTTTCGAGCTTGAACTCAGGTTCCAGGGGAGATGAATCGAGCTGTGAAATTTCACCATTGCTGGCATGCGAGTAAATTGATAGGGGGCTGACGGCCGGGCTGTTGTAGATAGATGGCGAGCGAAACACGGGGTTCTGTTCAACAATGTTACCAGGTGAAAGGGATAGCTTATCGTTTCGCTCTAGATGAGGGAATATAGCGTGTCAATCGAGGTACCAAGAGTCAAAGGAGGGAAGTATATTGCCATGGTAATGCATCAAGACGTACCTGCAAGTGCAGCAACAACAAGCGGCCCCCTCATTCCTTCCAATAGTGACCGCTCGACCACGATCTTGGGATTATTTTTCATGAGGCGTTTCAACTTGGTTTGTTCCATTGCCTCGCGATGTGTTCTAGATCTGGGCGATACTTGCGGCCAGATGTTGCCGCCGACTGAAAGCTTTTCCAAATCGTGGTAGGTCTTAGCATCAGTTAAGTCCTTCGGGGGGTTTCGTTGCCCATGAACCTGATCGTTGCGTCCACAATACAAGGCGCACGTCAAGACGGCAAACAAGACAAGCCCAATTGCGAGCTCGACAGAGATACCGGCGACTGCACCCGGCTGGAGGGATTTGGCACCATTGGAAATAGCCAATGGAGTTGGCGAGGCTGGCTGCGACGGCAGAATAGGAGCAGCACCGGCAACAGCATCAGTGGCGCCGGGATAGCTTGATTCTGTCGCAGTAACCCAAGCAGTGAGAGTCGTAGATGGGACAGTAACCCATTTTGTCCTGGTCGTTTGTGCCTCTACCTCCTCCAAACTTGGGACAGAATACACAGCGACGCCTTGAGTCGATGTTGGATCTGCGACCTTATTTGGCGTAGAGGTGGACGAAGTAACAGCTCCCCATTGCTGACCAGGTGTCGAAGATGGTTGAGCATTAACTGGGCACCCACCCAGTTGACAAGCATCAACAGAGCAACATGCCTCGAGACCAATTGCAGCGCACTTGTACATCCAAAAGCCTGGGGGACAGTCAACGTAGATCCTGGCGTTGGCCATAGTTAAAATCAGGTAAACCAGCAAACGAAAGAACGTGGTCCGCGATGCAGGATGATTTCGATGGCCCGAGCCTGCAATAGCAATTGAATGAGTAGTTGACAAGACCCGGCCTCCGGAGGAAAAATATATTATACAAATACGAAGTGTTTCCTGAACAAACTGCCAAAATGCTTGCTGACCTTCTCAAGAGGTACGACCAACCAAAGGACGACTGAGACCAAACATCACAGTCTGTTCGGACATGCACATTTCCACCGCTTGTGAAAGAACAGAACCATGTAAAATAGGTCTTAGTTCGTCCCATGAATGCAATGAAAGAAATCAAGAGACATGGTGGAGAGATGCTCATATTAAGCACCGTTTGCTCAGCCAGAGCCGCCAATGATTCGTGAAAGAAAGATGATACTATTACGGCCGAACGCATCAAAAGCCTAGACACCATTGCCGCAAGCTGGTCTGTATCTGTGCCGTTCACGATTCAGGTCTGAGGGTGTAGCCAAGGAGCTGCTACAGTTGTCAGTTGCAAGTATGTAGCCGCGGGTTGCAACATCATTGGACCTTCTGAAATGTATCATTTCTGATCTCGGTAGCCCGCACAGAGCGCAAGCAGATGTAGGATGCCACATGCTAAATGCCCATATAGCCGGATCAGATCTCAGACCTGTTGCCCAATCAACTCTGCAGGTGCGTGTCGCAGAGCCGCATATTGATCTACCATGCAGCTCAGCATTGCCTCAAACAGACTTATGCCATGGGTGCCGACTGGCTTAGGTTCCAATCTTGACCAAAGCACTAACAACACGTCTTAAAATAATAGCCGATCGTCACGGTCGTGAACAGTGTGGTGTGCTACTCATGACCGGGTCCGGTAGTCAAATCTCGTGCAACTTGCCAACCTTTAGCAATACATAGTGGTTCGCATAGATCGGCTACTACCCCTGAGGCCGTGCACTTTCCAGATCTACACATCTCTCATGCTGCTTAATGATCCTTATCTTTGCAGGATAGGTGACGTTTCAGAGAGTCAACTTGTGGCTCAAGAAACCTTCAAATATGGCTAGTTGTATTTAAGACTCTTCAACTTCCCTAGACCTGCTCAGCATACGAATCTTCTGACACCTCAAGACATGAAGGAGTTTACGGCACATGAGACAACCCGATCAATGATCAATCGCTACTAGTTTTGGCCTGTAATTGGCGGCAATGTTATTTCAGCTTAATCTATAAACATGTATTCGCCAGTATAACATGTTGAAGAATCGTGAATGATGGGACCGTCTGCCTCGTAATGCCTGCTTTAAATTCAAATTTTCTCAAGGAGCAACTTCGATCCTTGGTTCCCAACAGCTCTCTCCTGCTTTCCAGCAGATTTCTTCCCCTTGCCTGAGGTTTTCTTAGTCGCATCTGCTTGTTCTGTGGCCTCCCGTTTCGCCTTTTGTTCTGCTGTCTCTTCACTTGCAGCTTTCTTTAGGGCCTTCTTGTTCTTGCGTAGGTTTCCCCTCAACTCCTCCGTCTCAGAAAAGGACTTTGACTCCAACAACGCAAGTGCGACGAATGAACTGGATCCAGTCGCCCATGCAACAATATGATCCTTAATCACAGGATAAAGGATGTTTGCAAAGTTAAGAGGTGGGTCTACAGGTTTTACCTGACCTGACTCTCTGTCAAATCGACCTCCCTGAATCAGAGTCTTGAACATTCGTCCTCCATGTGGCGTTTGTGAGATATGGGGCATAGGTGGGGGGTAAGTTTCCTTAGAGTCTTCTGGTTGTGGGTTGCCTGCAGCTGTGGCCGCAATTGCGTCCAGGGCAGCTGTTTTGTCACCAACAGCGTCCAACAAAACATCTGTCACTAGTTGACAGCCAAAGGAGCTAGAGACAAGCTCATTTGGAGACGCTGCGATAGCAGCAAGAAGTTGAGGCGACAGAGCGGTAACAAGCTCTTTGCGTCTAGTCTCTGCGTCCTTCTTGCTTGTTGTCTTACGAATCTCGTGGACTTCCTTCAAGATCTCCAGGTCTGAGGAGAGATTTGGGGGGAACAGTGTTTTTGATAGTCCTTCGAAGAGGTACCTGATAGTTGTTCGTGCGAAGGGGTCATTGGCGCAAAATATGACGTTTTCGACTTCCTTCTGATCATTTTTGCCCAAGATCTCTGGAAAGATGGCCTTCGATGACAAGACGGTATCATCAATAACATCGTACGCTGTGAGGATAACCACATGCCCGTAAGGATCCCCACACATGAGTTGGAACGTGTCTTTGTAGGTCTTCAGGATTTGCTTTCGGTCCTTCGCTGAGCCATATGCCAACAACAGGCATGACAACCTAGCACCTGACTTTGTAAATGCCATATTCTTGAGTAGGTCGCCGCCTTCGTCCTCCTTGATCATCTCAAGGAACTCTTTGTGTTCCTCAGTTTCAGGCTTGACATTGAGGTAGTACTGCAACATGGCATCGTGCAATATTGTGAAGCCAGTCAACTTCTTCTGCACCAGCTGGTTGACCATATCGATGAGGTACTTCATGATCGGTCCACGTTTCCCAGGTTCGGCTTCAAGTATTTTTGAAAGCTCACCGGTAACTTCGCCGTCACCACTATCCTTGAACAATGCAAATTCCGGTCCGTACCATTCTCTCAGAAGCTTGGCCTTCTGCTCCTTGGTAGCCACACCTCGATATATGTCGTCCAGAATCCAAGATGCCTCTGGATGGTTGATGAGCTTTCGTACCTTGCCGTAAAATTCAGGAACAATCAAATCTCGGATTTCATCGTCGTTTTGGACGAGAAGCTTGCCAATCAGAAACTTTGCATATCTGCTCTCGGCGAGCTGCGCATATGTGCCTGACAGTTCCTTCGCAATCTGCTTGCGCTGAATCGGGGTGGAGTATTTGATCGCTGTCTGCACAGCTCGAACAGCATCGTGCTTCAAGACAAAGTCCTTGATCCTTCCCGTGATAATCTCAAATAGCTCGTCTACAAGCTTCTGCCTCTCCTCTTTGGGGACATGGGACTTTCGTCGCAGTCTCTCCCAGAGCTTCTTTGTTCGATGGAGTTCGTCGGCGAGAGGTTTGGCAGCTTTCCGTTCCTGAGCCAATTGCTTCTGCTTGATATGTGATTCTCTAGAATTTTGACCTGAAAGACTGTTATTACAAGATTGCATGTAGGAAGTGAAAATTAATCAAACCTCGCTCGAATGTCTTTCCATTGTCTGCCTGGGATTTGCCATTGGCCTCGAACTTGTCATTCTTCTTATAATCCTTCTGCCCAGCCTTGTTATCGTTCAGCTTCGCGCCGCCATCTTCCTCATCAGAAAAGCTTTCGAAGTCGTTGGCCTCGTCGGAGCCGTCCGCTTCCTCAAATGGCTTTCTCTTGGGTTCAAAAGCAGCCTTTTTCACGCGCTTGTCTGTTCCATTATGATGAACAGCCGAGGCTTTCCTCTTGTCGCCGACTTTTGCACCTTTGGTAGCCATGTTGCGAGTGTTGCGCGGTGTCGTTGTGGCAGAGCTGGCGCAACAATTGGCTTGGTGTTGGTAGAGTGCGATACAGCAAAAGATACGGACTGTACTTGCCAAAGAAAAGTTTCTCTCTAAAAATTCTGCCCATGCACTTTTAGGCGGTGAAGTTAGCATGCTCCAGCCGGGACTGCTTCCATTGGCTCTGGAGAGCGCCCGCTGATATCCATGGATACCCCACCATCCCACTAAGTGATTCACTGTCCCGCACATGGTGATAGGCGCCAGGGTTCTCAACTGCATTTCGCTGGCTCAAGAGGACCAACCTGAGAAAACGATCTGATCCGAGTCAACTTAGAACGCAGATTTATAGTGCATGCAAAATGGGCAGAGAAGAGCAGATAGAGGAGCGGGAGGTTCTCGACTCCATCTTTCCCGATGAAATCACAGGTGATTAACCTTACCAGCGAATCTCACAGCGCAATGCTAACATCAGATTCAGACATCTCAGAGACGGAGTATCACATATCAATCACCCTCGATATCCCCGATGACGAAGAGTCCGAGGAAGCTCCCACAATGCTTCTAACCGTGCGCTATCCGGAAGACTACCCAGATAAGGCACCGCACCTGGACCTCTCAGCAGCGCAGAATAGCGCCTCCCATCCTCTATTCAACATCTCCGAAGACAAGGACGAGCTACTGTCCGGCCTGACGGCAACAATCGAGGAGAACCTCGGCATGGCAATGGTGTTTACCTTAGTCACAACTCTGAAGGAAGAGGCTGAACAGCTAGTTGTACGGCGCAGGGAGGCAGCTGCGCGGGTGCATGAGGAGGCCCTGCTAGCCGCAGAGCGCGAGGAGAACAAGAAGTTTCACGGTACACCAGTAAACCCTGAGACGTTCTTGAAGTGGCGCGAGGATTTCATAAAAGAGATGGAAGAGCAACGCCAGCGCGAGGAGGAGGAGCGCCTCGCAGAGTTGAAGAAGGCCAAGATCAAGGAGCCCACACGACTTACTGGGCGGCAACTATGGGAGAGAGGTCTCGCTACAGGAGGGGAAGAAGAGGAAGGGGAAGAGGGTTTGGTGGAGGATGTGGGAAAGCTCAAGGTTGCTGCTTAAACACCTTGAATTGCAGAGCAGTTGTAGGCTCTTCACAAGGCTTTGTTACATCATCGCATTGCGCGGCGTTATGGAAAGACGCTTGGACATGTCTTGTCTATATTACCTGTAAGCCATTTGGCACATTTGTGGGATCATGAGGACCTAAAATATGAACCATTTTTCCGAACCAAACTCCGGTGAATGCCCCTGAACCATCACAATCATTGATACCGACGAATGTTGGGAAGGTAGCAGAATGTCTGCATCAGTCTTCCATATCTTCGTCCTCATCATCCTCATCTCCATCTGTGTCTTCCCAACCATCATCATCTTCTTCTCCATCAGCAGGTGCCGGACCCAGCTCTTTTGCAATGGACTCGAGAAGCTCCTTCGCATGATCTCCTAGCCTGTCATCCTCGTATTCTTGGAGTTGAAACAGGCGCAGGCATTGATTTAGTGACTGTCTCGCCGCTCTCCAATGGCTCTTCCATTTGTCGCCGACGTCCTTCGCTTTCGCCTTCTCGCCTGTCGTGAATAGACCCAGACCGCCAAGATACCACGCCTCAACACTCTCGTCGTCCTCAGCAAGCAGCCTCTCGACGACCTCGATAGCCTTATCCTCGTCCTCCACCTCGAGCAGCAATCTCACCAGTCCCACCCTGGTCGCAAACGCCGGTACGCTAGGGTGCTCAGGCGGAAGGTCCTCCCATAGCGCCAGACTGCGCTCCAGCGCGGCCTTTGCTTCGTCCACCTTGGTCTGGCTGATGCGCACATTGGCGACGGTCTGCCACGCATCGGGCAGCTCGGGCGCCACCATTGTCGCCTCGGTGACGAGCGCCTCGCAGCGCGCCTCGGCGTCGGCCTCCCAGCTCAGGTCCGTCATGTACACCTCGGCGACGGCGCACAGTGTCTCCGCCAGCTTGCGCTTCTTCTCGTCCTCGCGCGCGCCCAGCGCCTCCTCAACCGACTTCGGCCCGCCCTTGCGCCTCGTCTCCGCGAGCGCCTCCGTCGCCGCCTGGATCTGGTGCCGCAGCGCCGCCGTGCCCCTCTCGAACCACGACACCGAGTCTTGCCCGCCGTCCTCGGACAATTGGGCTAGCCACAGGAACTTCTCCGGCCCGCCGCCCAGCTCCTCGGGCAGCGTGCCCTCCTTGTCTACCTCGGCCGCGCGCAGGAAGAAGCTGCGGGCCTTTTCAATCTCGCCGAGCTCGACGTAGATTTCACCGAGGAGCGCACATGCCGCACCTGCTCTGTCACCGTCCTCACCAGTGGCTGTGAGGGCATCCTTGGCGAGCGCCGCAGCTGCTAGAGCGTCGCCCTGCTCGAGCTTTGCGATGGCATCTTGTAGTAGTTGTTTGGGCGATCTGAGCGGCCCTGAAGCTTTCCTAGCTTGGGAGCCGCGGTTCTTCTGTTTTATTTTCTTACTTGGTCTTGTGGGTGCCATCGCGATATTATGGGAATAATGTGTTGTAGAAAGTGGGAAGCCTCAAGCGATCTGATTGAGGGTGCAAGTCTGGAAATTTTTCTTATCAGCGCGATCGATAAGGATAAGGTCGGATAAGACTACCTAGGTAGACTACCTGGCCCCCACATGGCCAGTGCTTGATGCTGGATCCCGACAGCTTCTGGAAATCAACCTCAACACCAGATATATAGACACCATGATAGGCAGTGACTGTATCACGTGGAAATGTTTGGGGCGAAATTATGAGAACACGCATCATGCTTCAGATCTCCAGCTTCGATAAGCTATTTCATGATTGAGCAGACTAACTAAGCATCCGAAAGGCAAAGAAATGGTCAGTGCTTATGATGTGTTAATGTGAAAAGAATCATGATTATTGATGCCCATAAGTACCTAGGTATGGAATGTGAGGATCTGTCATAGGTATGCATAGGCAGCTTCCTGGTCCGTGTCTTTTTAAAGTCCTTCCTCGCTATAAAGACCACGAATAGCCCCGGGACGATGATCAACCGAAGGGCCCCGTTTGGACGTATTCTCGCTATCACGCACATGGATCCTCCAACTCAGATCAAGAGATGAGCCATGCGATCCGAAGTCATGCCAGGCTCTCAATGTAGCCACGTTGCTGTTGACAAGGAAAGAGAGGTTTGTAGGGCAGCGATCGCACGAGCTTTGTACTTCATCTCCCGGTGTCTGAAAAGCCATCTCGAGAATGCCGCTCAGTTTTTGTGACTGTTCTAGTATTCTCAACGCTAAGATTCCCCGCGAGTCGTTTCCGAAGTAGTTGGAAACGGGGGGGGGGAATGGATATGTGGGCACACCCAGAGGTTGAATTGACGGATAGCCTGTGGAAGGAACTTAAACGTGCTTGTAAAAACCTGTTCTTCGAGCAAGAGGAATTTGTTGTCAACAATTTTTGGGTTTGCAACATAAGATTGGTGCATCGTTGCTCCAGTGTGGACTTCGTGCATGAAAGGCTTCAACAAGGTTTCTAAATAGCTCTGGCAAATCTTTCCTGAGCAATCGAATTTGAGAGCGAGTTGGACATGCTGCTGCTGAAGTTATAATACGTATTCATATTTCGAGATGATTGCTGTTGTAGAAGTCTCTACAGAATATGAAACTCAGCACCACGGCAGCAGAAAGTCCGGTAGTTCAATCCAGATGTCACATGTTTAACATAAGAGACCTTTACAATACACCGCACTACAGCATAGAAAACGAAACTACTAGGAGTAGGTATCTGTTAGACCTGGCCTCTCCTAGTAAGTCTACATGCAAGCATGGTGTCTAGCTAAAGGATACGGCTATTCAGAAGTGAGGTGTAAGACGGACGCAACCACTCGGATCGAGAAATCAAGTCAATCATCACCTCCCGGTCATGATCAAGCTTGTTTGAGGGAGCTTAATCATAGATGAGCTTCCAAAACCTTAAGAGTGATCATAATCATTAGAGCTATCAGCATCTACCCGACCTAAATATATACAGCCAGGCCTACTACGGCCGGTCCTATCCCTGAAGAACCAGTGTCTCTGTCCCTATATTAATTGACAGCAATGTAAACTCAATTCGCTCCGCTTGTGAGACCATCTCGGAAGAGCAATACAGTCTTCCCAGCTTTTGATACGCCATCGCTCGTAGAAGAGTAATCAAAAATCAATATGTGCCGACCCTATGTTCCGTATCGACAGCCCGTTAGTGCCCCGTAGCTCCATGTTGCCCGGCAGTCCATCACAAATGAAGGCGTTGGAAGCAATCCAAGTCGCAAACCATCTGAAGAGCGTGAGGGTTCGCAAATTCTATATATCGTGTACACTGTGGAGGCAAAGTAGGAGGTCGAACAATATACTGAGGTGAGGATGTTAAGTTGGCGGATTGTAAAAATGCATTGCCTCGTATCGGAGGAACATAGCAGGTTGATCACTTATCAACAAACTCTGCAGAGCTCCCTAGCAGGTCCAGTTGTGCTTCTGGATCAATTCGGCTAATGCTTCCTTTCTGGACATATCCATAGCTGGTGGGACGCTCTTCACGCCTTGCAGGAGGTTCTTGAAGATCAATCTGCGAGAAGTCCTCGGTTGCACCTATCGACGAAGCAGACGAAATTCTCTTTTGTGAATTGCTCCTATCGAATGGCAACCGGGACGATCTTATGGACCCTGTGCCCTCACCTCCTAGTCCGGCCGATCCAGGAGGAGCGAGATTGAACGAGGGATCTCGGGAATGACCACTGATAGCATCCGACTTACGTCGCGAGCTCTTCCGTGGTAAATCAGGTATAGGAGACATTGTCTCTAGACGACCCTCGCCTTTCTGTGAGGGGTTTCTGCTCGCCTTGGATGCTATCCGGCTGGGTAGATGTATGCTCTCTCCTGCGTCAATTCCAGGGAGCATAGGGGGAGCATCAGATACCCTCACGATCTCAACATCGTCCTCATCCTCATCTTGTGGAGAACCATCTTTAGCTAGCAGCTCGGTTTCCCCAGGATGGTGCTTGTGCGGAGATCGAGGAGACTTATTCTTTGTATCATCCTCGTCATCAGACTCGATAGGTCCATTTCGCAAGACACCCATGGCTACTGGTATACCTTCAGGTGGCGTTTCATCACCGAAGTCACCTCCGCGTGCTTTCATGGCAGGCGGCATTCTCGAACTCCGCACAACTTCGAAGCCCTTGCCTTTCTCTTTGCTCTTGCCACCCAGCATGTTCCTGAACCAGCCTGCTGCCGAAGCCATCGGTCCAGTCGGATCGGCTGGCCCTGTACCAAGTTTTCTCTGGGGAACATCAGAGTTCAGCCTTTCGCCTCGACTCACCCCATAATAGAAATCGACTTCGCGAGTCGAGTAGTCAGCCCTTGGGGTAAGGTTCACGTCAGGATTGGCATATGGAGCCGGCGTTGCCCCTCGTTCAATCTGTTGACCATCCTCTAAGTCCCCCGCGTCACTCAGTGGGCCCGTCGGCCGAGCATTTCTCTGTTGTGAAAGGACTTCACTCCCCCAGGAGCCACGGACCTTGGAGCTCGGAGACGCCATGGCATCGACTGTTGGCCTTCGCCTCCTGGGTGGCCGGTAGAAGGTATCGCCACCGTTGTTTGTGTCTGTTGTAACAGCCATAGGCGGGGCAACATGGCGAGCTGATGCGCCAGGAGATGGCAAGAAGGAGAATGTGCTGGCCTCCCCAGGGGTAGTAGGTGTAAAGGTGCTCGCACCACTTTCAAATTGCCGCGTAGGTGGTAGTGTAATGTCAAGACTGTCCAATGCAGACGAGCTTCTCTGGCGGTTGTTGAGGAGAACGCCCATGCTGGCAGCGGACTCACTTCTAAGACGACCACCGGGCATGATGTAGCCGGATTTAGAAGCCTCATCAGCGTCCAGCATCACTGTGCTAGAGAGCTGGCTCTGTCTTGACTGGGTTCCACGACGAGACGAGCGTCGCTGGAGCTGGCGCGCTCCAAAGATCTTGGACAAACCTCCGCGTTGAAGGCCTCGAGCATCATCCCCACCAACTCCCATCAAGCGAGCCACAACCTCGAAGATCGTTTGCAGTGCGTTCAAGAAGAACCCGAATATCAGGACGCCGGCATGTATAACCAAGATGACGTACCCAATCCATCCCTTTGTTCCTTCCGTCACCCCCAAAGTTGGGATGAAGGCTGTCATGAGGAGCACCGAGATCAGCCGAAGAACAGAGAACAGGCTATGGTATGCGTTCATGTTGGTCGCGGACTGGAATGGTCGGAAGGCGTGGAGGGTCATTATCTGGATGACTTCACAGATGGCAAGGAGAACCACCTGCGGAATGCCTGACGGCTGTACAGCGCCCACAGCAATGCCTTTGATGAAGGTCATTAGTACAGGGATTAGAGCGAAGGCCGCGGCATCATCTGAGAAGGTGTTGTACAATGGACCATAGAGCAAGACAGTCGGCAAATCGTCGTACAAGAACGCCCTAGGTTTTGTCGTTGTGATAAGATATAGTAGCCAAACAGCAAAGCCAATCACAACTACCAGGGTGACCACAGCCAGTGCCACAGTGAAAGCTGGTGAGTCGCCGGTGACGACAAGTTGGAATGTCGACAGAGCCACAATGGGGAACAAGAAGTAGTTGAAAACAATTCGGACGACATTTCCAATTGAGAATGGTAGGTTCTTGGCTCGAAGATCCTCCTCGGGGATGTGTTTAACGGCTCGGTAGATCCATTGCGCCCCGAAGCCTATCTGGGTAATCACCAAGACAGCGGCGATGATGACCAAGAGCCAGACCATCATGCCTGCCCAGATATCCTCAACATGCCCCATGCCTACAAGCTGCGCGAGATTTTGCAAGCCATAAGTCCCATTCGTATAGTAAATGCCGTCAACGAGGGCCTGAAATTCCGGAGCTTTGCTGACAAAACTCTCGTTGAACATTAATGCCGACCACGATGCTTGACTGACAATCGGCTGGTAGAACCCGGGATAGTTGAGTGTAAGCCCGCCGGTTAAAGCGATAAACTGTATATATTGAAGACAATCGCCAAAGCCGGGTGTCACCAAGCGTAGCAAGTCCCCATCGCGGCCATAGTTGGAAGTCCAGTGGAAGATGTCGGTTGTACCCCAAGGACTGAATATGCTGGCAAAAATTGTCGCGAATCCAACAGAGAGTAACACTAGAAGAGGTAAAATCTTCAGCATCCAGCCCAGCCCACCCAAGTCTGGAGTGACAGTCGTGGAAACACAGCCGATATTAGTGATCTTGCTATCGCCGTACTTGATGAGGAAAGTGGCAGACAACGAAGTGAAGGCGTAAGTTGAATAAAAGTCATTGGTCATTTGTACCCAGGGAAGACCGTATGGCATATCGGTCGGAGATGTGGGTTTGTAGCTAAGAGCATTGAGAACCGTGTTAGTATCCAGCCCCGTCAAATCTTAAAAGTCCCATCAAGTAGACTTACACGAGGGACTCGTTGAATACGGGACCAAGTGGGCATGTCCCGTTCTTCAACGACGTATTGCAGAAATCCGTGTCTAGGCTGAAGGGTTCGTATGTGAGGAAATCAACCTTGCTATGAAGTGTTGTAAGCTTTGGGTTTGGAACATCTGGCTCCGGCTCTGCGAGAATCTTTCCGTCCAGCTTGGTCGGATCGCTCCAGTCCGGACTGGTGGACGGCGGCAGCGTCACGTTTAGCCATGAGCCTGTCACATTCCCCCACAATGTTATTTTCAAATTGTGCTGTGGATTATCGGTATCGAAGGCGGCATCGACGTAGAGCGGGACCCATTGCAGGGGTTTGGGGACATTGTAGATGTATGAATCGGGCAGGCAATTCTCGAACTTGATCAGCACGGCCGAGGCCGGCTGAAGCAGCAGGAGACAGGCGATAATGAGTATCATCGAGTGAGATACGGAGAGCGAGAGGCTAGACAATCGGTGTCTAAGTGAAGGCGTCATCTCGGGTAGAGTGCCGGGATGGTGGTGGTTGTCAGTTGAGCTGGCCGATGTCATGACCTCGTTATCAGAGATGAGAGCATCAGACGAATCGGCGACCTGGTTGCCATGCGGCTGCCCGTGATGGTAATGGCGGCGGCTCGAAGCTACATATTGAGGCAGGTCGCTCTCTGCGGCAGGCGAGACTCGAAAAACGGGCGCATCCACGATCCGCATGGTTGAGGCGGTTCCACGCAACGCAAGGAAAAGAGAGGAAGGCTCGATGCTTGGACGGCTAATTTGCAAACATCTTGGGTGGTATAGCGATTGTCGTCCGGTCACTGGGCTTTTCGAGTCAAACGAAACGAGACTTGGATTAATGCACGCAGTCCACTTCAATCCAGGCCTCTCTCTTGCGTTCGTTTGATGGTGAAGTGCGCGAGATCGCGTGGGCGGCTGCTGAGGGAGAACAGACGGGAGGATTGCGTGGGAGGGCAGACCAATTCCAGAAGCCGTTCACAGGATGGAAGGTGCCGCGGGAGGCAGTGCAAGCGCAGTGCAGTGCCGTATTAGATAAGTCGATACCTAGGCTCGCTAGGTACTCTGGTGCCCAGGTGTTAGCACTGACTGGACTTCCCTACTAGCCCCGATTGCGTCTCGCGTCTGAAACCGGTGTCTATGAATTTTCTGATGACGTCCTGCTAGGTGACTTAGCTAACGCAAAAGGTTGTCGACAGGCGGCGGCCCCGGTGGAGGTGCTGCCTTTAAGGTAAAGTTTAGGCCAACACGGCGCGCGCAGAGGGCTGGCCCAAGCAAACTGAAGTGACTGACGTCCGCTGCCTGCTGGTAACTGACGAAGGAATCAAATACGGACGGCGCACCCCTAGGCTAGGCCAATCGCTTATCTCTTTACTTCTGTCCTGGGGCCCAATTTTGAGGTTCTATTTCACTACAAACGAGAGATTCAATAAGGAGGAACGATGTTTCTAACCCACACGGATCGGTCGAAGAGAAGCCTAGGAAATACATGTGTGGAAGAAAGTCCACAGCTGATGATGGACGGCCGTCCTCGTCTCATTGTAAAGTAGGACGAGGGCGGCAACATACGCAGACGGAACGGAAATGGTGCTTCCTACGTGTTCAGTGCAATTCCTTCTTGTTATAGCTGCAGGACAAAACGTCAGTCAGGTATGGAGAGCTACCAACTCAAGGTATCCTAGTAAACGGTGTCGAGATACGTGTGGGCAGATGGACAACGACGGTTTCCTGATTTTTGGTGAGAGCCGGCTATCCTCACTGAGACCTACGTCAGGAACCCGACTCGGCGCATAACAAAAGCGTCACATCGGCCAGTCTTGTCGAGAGAAGAAGGTCTGGTTCGCCTATAAGATGGGTTCAAAGAACCAGCGATGCCAGCAGAGCCACAGTCCCACCCTAAGGCGGGCTCTGCACCGTGCTCTACGGTGCTGCGCTGTGCTGTGCTGTGCTGTACTGCGTGATGTACCGTACCCAGGCTCGCCAGGCAAGGTCCCGCCCGATGTGATAATGCTGGGTGATTAACTGCGGTGATATTGCCAGACGCATATGCTTTCATTTGACAGCGACCCCGCAAACGCCTTGGAATAGATTGGGAACGAGAGGCCAGCGCTCCCGGTCCAATGGCCAGGCGCACGTCACGTCGCACATCACCGCCTTATGACCCCCGTTTTGTACTGAAACCCGATCCAGCCATACACACTTAGTCCAGTCTATGCCAGGCCGGAGCAGATAATTCGAACAAGATGGATGGAGGGATGGAGGGATGGAGGGATGGATGGATGTATAATGTAAGCAGCGGAGACAGGAAACTCGCGTTCTGCAGTCTGCGAGTGCGTGTGGGCTGTCTCTTCTGCCCCGTGGCGGTGGATCTCCTCCTTTGACTGGTCCCGGTTGGTTGGCCGGTGGCACAGCGACAGGTTATCCTTTCGAGATACGAACTGGAGCCCTCTGGGTCCTCTCCTCTCCTGTTCAGCCCTTTGCTCTGCGTGGTGGCTATTTTCAGAACACGAAGAAAAAGAAACAAGCCCATGCCAGCTCACAAAAAGGCCTGACCTGTCAGAGCTCCTCGTGGCGCTCCCTCCATCTGCAGCTACTTTAGCGGACACGCCTCACTAGCCTCACACGGTTTGAATCGTCAGTCTTTAGTGCGAATGCCTGCCGAATCTGGGGTGAATTAATTAAGGTACTTAGGTAAAACGACATTGCACAGAGCCGCCTACTCATAGTCGGACCTCGAACAAGGAGATTTTGGCGACTGCAACATAATCACAACCTCATATGTATTACATGAACAACTCCTGCAATCCCCACTGGTCATGATTTCCCGTCTCGGTTCATGATCGTCCAGGTAACCGGGGGCTGTACTGTTTCAAGGAAATCGCCCTTAGAAAGAATGCGTCGATCAGAGATATCTCCCAATGTTTCCCCTCAGGACACTGTAGATCTTCATGCCTTTCGGTACTCAGCAACGCTATTCAGGCAATACGAATGACCAGGGTCGTCAACGCCTCCTTGTTTCCCCAATTTTGTGCATCATCGAGATCTCGGAGCAAGATTGCAGCGAAATGTAACGTTATGACATACCGGCTTGTGCCATATCGTGTAGCAATTCAAGCTATCCGCGACGCCTTCAAACATTTAGACATTGTTCGTTTAATTTTTCCACGCCTAGCCCATCAATCGTACAAGCCTAGATTTCACAGCCAAAGCGAGTATGAAAATCGAGATTTCAAGGAAATCTTAATCGATAATTCCTCAAGCGTAGATCAGATTCTTTCAAAAGCCGTCAGTAGATTGATGTCGAGGTCGGTCCTCTTGCCAAAAAGCCTTTCGGTCCATTCAGAGCAGATGGTTTTGATCCGAAACTCAAGCGTAGCAACATCGTTGAGACTTCTAGTTTTATCAAGTCCCCATCCTGCAAGTTCAGAGTGGTGAGGGCTGTCGATAGGTATCTTCTCATGAGGAGTTTCAGAAAACGCTTGCTCATTGATGCTCATCGTAAGTATAAATTTGCATGTCTCTTGCTCTGGTGAAGCACGTTCCAAAGGGAGTAGATCCGTCTTTGCTCTCGTCAGTGTCTTTCTCAATGATGGCCCAGCTCGGCTTAGCGACCGTTGTCTCCTGATCAAGTAGGCTCTTGAATCACCAGCCGGTAGACTAGTGTTTCCAAGTATGTCTATTGCACTTGATTGTGCTACCGTCCCTTCACCGCTTACACTTTCTGGATAGCCAGTATTGTAAGGGGCCGCCGGGCGAAGATGCCGTTGAAAGTTGAAGTCCTTTGGTAAAAGATTCCGTGTGGAAAGGGGGCTTACGCTTTCACGTTGATGATTTTGGACATCTGTCTGCTGGCTTTTCGATACCCGGCGTCGATTTCTCGCCGATTTAGATGAGAAGTTTGTGAAGTTGCCCCTCTTCAGGGGTTGGGAACCTGCTTCCTCGACTTCTGTGTTTCTCAAAGCAGGTAGTTCTTTGCTAATCCTATTCTCGGGCATGGGTGGATCTCCGAACGACAACGATGTTTGAACATATCCGTCCCTCTGTCTTGACGAGTTTGTGTCTACCTCAATAATCTCTCTGCGGCCGTTACTATGTCTCTCAGTTCCCAAGGACGGTGGAGGCGTCTGCAAGACATCCGAGGCTAATGTGGCCTTTCTCGATTGCGGAGTAGAAGACTGAACATGACTGTTTGTGAGAGGGCTCTGATATGGGCCACCCGGGACAGTGATCTGTAATGGCTGCTGGCGGCGTTCGTTTCGAGGGAAATCCAGATCTCCAGGCGGTGCTGCCGGATGCCGTAGTATGGAAGATTCGAGTTCAGGATCGGGATCTTCGGCCGTGCTTGACGTGGCAAGCCCGCAGTCTACAACCGGAGGCATCTTTCTAGGGAGAGCGGGCTGTCTAGGGTTGTCTGACACAGCCATTTTAGCAATAGTCCATGGGTTTAACGCTTCCTTAGTACTGGCAGAGCTTTCTGCAACAGCGTCATCTTCCCTCGTACTAGGATTGCGGAAATGCTGAGCAAGTAGCTCATCGTCTTCATCTGATGACGTATCGAGACCTGCGGACATGTCAACCGTCCATATCTGGAGGGCTTGACGCGAGTCTGGATTGGGCAGCGACGAAGACTGCTTGTTTGGCTGGAGCATGGTCGAGCGAGCAAGCCTTTCCGGTCCACGCGAAGGCTTGTGCGTAGATTCCGGGCTGTTATTAGTCACTCGAAGGTCCTCTAAACGGAGATTCAAATGTCGCGGGGGTGCTGAGGATCCGGGTGACGTCTTCGTGGTTGTGTCCACCGGGGGAGGAGTAATTCTTGCTGGAGCCAATGAGTGTCTCGTAGAAGAACCTGTGTGCTGGAACTGACCAGTAGGAGTACGTTTCGGGCTTTTTAATTCTGAAGCATCTCGAGGCAAAGTTGGCCCCATTGTCCTATCATGAGCCCCGACATGCCTACTAATACACTGGTCTTGCAACTTGTTTGATGAGCCCACTGGTTGCTTCTCACTGTATACTTGGGCGCATAGACTATTAAACGCGTCTAGAAGTTTGCGCTCGTCACTGAAAATGACATCGTCTTTGGACGGCTCAACATTCGGATCGTACCAGCCAGTAGGACACAGAATGTCGAGCTGCATGAAGGAGTCTCTCACTGGCTTTGTGCTATCAATATCTCCCATAGCTGTTGATAAATGCGTCTTGAAAGCGGATACAAGTTTCCTCATGGTGCCCCTGGTAGGATTCACGGGCCTCGAGTCAACAGAGATGTACGCTCCCTTGGACAGTTTGGAAGGGTCCGCTTTCGGCTTGGGTAAGAAGGCTCGCAGCTCAAGATCGCCAATGATACTACCGTCCTCACTCCCTGAGCTTTCGATAGGCAGTGAATTGGTCACAAATACATATTGTGACGCCAATCCCGAGCCGAAAATTTGGAGTACTGCTTCCTGGACACGGGCTTGCGGGCGGGGAGCATATGACCAGCCCATCCTGTCCATTTTCAGCACCTTAAATGAAATCCGGAGATTTGGTCGCGCAAGAGCATACGAAGGCAACAGTTCCTTGATTTTCATGATCGCCTTCTGTCTCTCCTTCATTGCGAGCTGTTCTCTGACGGGCAGTCGAGCGAATAAAGCAGCAACGCTTACTGTTGTTCCAACTGGGGCAGACGCAGATTGCTGCTTCGCGATACCGCCGTCGCCGGGGACGAGGTGAAGAGTGGTTGCCAACCGATCCCGAGAAGTCCTCGTAGTGATGGCAACAGTGCCTAGTGCATTGGCACCGGCTAATGCCTCGCCCCTGAAGCCGTAAGATTTACCACCTATCGTTCGCAAGTCCTCAAATGAGCTGAGCTTGCTTGTGTGGCCTCGGCGACCCAGGGTATCATAATCATCAGAGCAGATGCCCTCTCCATTGTCCCTGACTTCAATCTTGTCGACAGTGTTTGGCGAAATCAAGATTTCAACGGAAGTAGCTCCAGCGTCAATGGAGTTCTCGAGCAGCTCCTTAACAAGCGACACCGGGGAAGTGACAACCAATGGAGAGCCTAATAGGCGAATTGTATTCTGGGAAAGAGCTTGAATGGGCATGGTGATGCGAAATTACATAGGAAGACTGTGATGTCTCTTGTATGGTGACATAGAGAGTTCGATACGATGAAGAAGCAGCGACTCCTTGGTCCTACCATACAGTTTGAAGGAATGTTAAGAAAGATCAACGCGATACTTCACCTCGATATGGGTGAAGTGTCGACTCTTAAGGCGATATTCATGAAAAGAGAAGTAGGTACTCACCAGCGTCTTACGTACATGGTTCGCAACTGCTCAAACTGGTCTTGGCTGATGCAGTCCATCATCATGGAAGGGGCAACCAACATTGACCCGGAAGGAGCTGCCAGCGGTTTTAGGTAAGGACGATGCTATCCTCTTAAGGGGTTGTCATGCCCACTCAAGACCGTGACTAATCCAATGCACCAATGAACTGACCTTATGTTAGCCTCTTGCACTCGTAGAATGGCAGGGAAAGCAACCCAGGTGCCCCAACCCCGCTATAAGCCGTCATTCTGCCCCTCCATTCCGTGGAGCTTAAGGAGGACCATCAGCTACCTCACCTCACCTTCCACGTAGTTGCAAACCCCAAGGTCAACATCGCGCCTACCTTTTCCATCTCGCAACTCTCTAGCTCGATTCTGCCCTGCCCCTCAATCGTCAGCTTCCTCAATTGCCTGTGAAGATGAAGGGCCCTACCCCCGAGCAGCATGACGGCTCCGGCCTCCGGATTGGCATCGTCCACGCCCGTTGGAACGAGAGCATTATCGACCCGCTCCTAGAGGGCACCAAGGCGAAGCTACTTGCCTGCGGCGTCCCCGAGTCCAACATCATCGTCGAGTCGGTGCCCGGCTCCTGGGAGCTGCCAATTGGCGTCCAGCGGTAAGCATGTCTCCGTCCGGGAGCTCCATAATGACGCTTGACCAACTGACTTTTGACACTCCCTGTCATCTAGACTCTTCGCCGCCTCCCAGATCCAGTCCTCCAGCTCCTCGGGCGGCCCCTCGCTCTCCGCAGGCGACCTGCTCGGCGGCTCAACCACCGACCTGACGTCTCTGCCAACGACGACTTCCGCCGCCTCGCAGCCCTTCGACGCCCTCATCGCCATCGGCGTGCTGATCAAGGGCGAGACCATGCACTTCGAGTACATCGCAGACGCCGTGTCCCAGGGCCTCATGCGCGTGCAGCTCGACACGGGCGTGCCCGTCATCTTCGGCGTCCTGACGGTGCTCAGCGAGACGCAGGCCCAGGCCCGCGCGGGTGTCATCGAGGGCAGCCACAACCACGGCGAGGACTGGGGCCTGGCGGCTGTGGAGATGGGTGTCAAGAGGAAGGGCTGGGCTGCGGGAAAGACGGCTTGAGCAGAGCTGTCGTGAGGAAAACAAACCCGGCGTTGAGGATCGGCGAGGGCATCTTGCATTAGGTCAAATTCTCCAAAATGTAAGTCTGGATGCTTTGCATACAACAGTAGTAAGCACTTTCATCACAGGGATCTACGTTTTGGGCCCTACAACGATAGAAGAAGAAAAAAATGAAGTAAATCCTAAAGGCCTTGTAACTGTTCTTGAAAGATTATAATTATTGGTACTGATATCTATCATGAGTCGTTCCTTTAGATAACCCATGCCTATATCTCTTGTTCCGTTTCTCAACGCCATTTATAGAATGGTCAAGCCATGTTCAGTCAATGAATGTACAACAAATTTCCGTTCTCTTTTGGGGTTCCGGTATATGAGAATGTCCTCAAGATGGACGAAATGATGGTTTTCCTATAGAATGCCCTTTCCCAACCGTTATGCTTTTGTAAACCCAAGATCAGCTAATTAGGGCGCCAAGGTCAGTCGGTAGGGTCTTCTTAGTTTTCCAAAGTGACTTCTTCTTGTCGCGCTTCGCCTTCATGGCCTCCCAGCCTTCCTCATCATCCTCATCCGACACATTGCCCGACTTTTTGGGAGGTGTCTTGTTCGCTAGTTTACGGTTTTGCGCCTCGTCCCAACCACTGAGCGCTCCCGACATTGTCGATGACTTCCTCAGGTGCTCAGCACCAGGAGGGGGTGGCATTTGTGAAACTGGACGATATCGACCAGGGAGTCCAACATTGCTGCGCTCAGATGGAGCAATTGAAGGCGCATAACCATCGCCCTGGATGCGAATGGATGGCGCGTACCCAGGGTTCGGCGGTTGGATCCACGAGGCCGAGCTTGGCTGCACCATGCTCATCGTCCGTCCATGCATGTCTGGTCGTGGGAGATCCAGCATTGATCCATTGTCAAGGAATGAGCCGCGCTGTCCCAGCATATCCATACCTGTCATAGACATGGGCATTCCATTTACCGCGCCCATGGACTGCTGGCTCATATGGCCGGCAGAGCGCGGGGGACCGTTGCCACCTTGGTTACCTGCCATCATTTGCATAAACTGCATCTGCATCTGCATGAACTGCTGCATTTGCTGCGTCATTTGGATTTGTGCATGGTCGCCAGGAGAAAGCATGGGCATTTGGGGCATCTGTGGGTACATCATCTGGGGAGGAATTCCTGCCATGGGATCAAAACCGCCAGGTCCTGAGGGAGGTACTCCCCGACCACCATCAATCTGAGGACTGCCTCGGCGCAATGCCCGCGATCGTTCCTCACTAGCAATGACACCAACAAGACCACCAGGAGGCAGCGGAGCCTGTTGCCCTGGAGCTGGGGCACCGCCTCCAAGGGCGAAACTCTCACGCACGGATGGATTGACGAGACCATACGGGTCTTGAGGCAGCCTGCGTGCAAAGGGAGGGAGCCGGCCGCCGCTGGCCGCCGGAGCGTCACCTGCAGCAGACCCTGGACGTTGGTAGCTAGGCTGTGTAGCCTCGCGAAGATTAGGGTTCGAACCCATGTTGCTTAGGCGAGTTGGCGGTCGGTTCTTATTAGGGAATCCGTGCGCTGCCAGAATCGCAAGGGGAACCTCCTCGTCTTCGTCGGAATTCTCAGACGAAGGATTCTTGGAAGGACCTGGGACAGTGAGGTTCGATAGGTTCGGTGTGCTGAATGACATTTGGATGCCCGGCCGAGACATTCCGATGCCACTGGAAGATTCGCCAGTCACCTTCATCATCTGTTGTCGGTATACTGTCATGTGTGCTTCCTGCTTTCTCCTTTGTTTTGCAAGCTGCTTCGACTTCTCAATCTCATCCTCGTCATCCTCGTAATGATCTTCATCATCGTCTTCATCCTCATCCTTCTCTGACTTGTTGGTATCTGAGCTGGCATCCTGCCGCTCCTTATCTCTTCGATATCTCTCAAACTCGGCAGGTGTCATAACCTTGGTTTGAGCCGGACTCTGCTTGCGGGTAACGTAGCGCTGAGCAAGTCTCGAATGCTGAGCGATGTTATTATCGAACAAATTATCCTCCTCGTCCTTCGGGTTGATCCTTGACACCTTTGACTCCGAAGAGAAGTTTCTGTACCCTGAGCCTAGTGTATCTTCATTTCTCCTATAGCGTCCAGTCGCTCCTTGGCTTGGTGTTGAGCCTTTGTTGCCAGACATGAACTTGTTGACCGCGGATAGAGTGTCCTTGAGTAACCTCGCCTCTTCATCATCCCCCTCACCATCCTCCGCCTGAGACTTGCGTCTCCCAAAGATTGCACTGGTCCTCTTCAGACTTCCTTCAATAGGCTTTGGAAATTGAGGCGAGTTTGAGAGTGGAGAAGCATGTGGTGGAACAGGCGGTGGGGGAGTGTTTTCATTGATCGGTGACGCATATAGAGGGCTTGCAGTCAGCAAATTGTCATTGGAGTGATGGCTGTTCCAAGAGTAAGGCGAGTTTTCAATCTTGGATGTCTTGTCGATTTGAATCGGCGAAGGCTGATTTAAACGATTGCCGGTTAGACCTCGGGGTTGCAAAGCCTGTCTCCCTGATTGTTCGTCTAGCATTGTGGCCGTACTGGCTCGCTTGTCATACCCCAAAAGCATCTTGCTAAAGTCCCCACCAAGATCAAGGTTGAAATCCTCATCCACTTTCGGTGGTGTGACCGTTGTTGATGTGGACGTGGTCGTTGCTCGTGCCCTCCCAGCTGTGAAACGATCCGGTTCCGTCGGAGAAGGTATTGGTGACTCGTCCGCAGCAGGAACTGGTGGTAAATGCTTCTTCTGTCCACCAAATGAGAAGGATCGTCCAGCTGACTTTAGAAAGCTAGAAGAAGCCGATTTGGGGATGGGTGGAACGGGAATATCTCCCACAGGCTTCCTGTGTACACCTTTCCATTCTTCCTGCCCGCCATAGTCAGCTGAAGATGGCGCAGTTGACGCATTACTATGCCGAGACGAGTTGTCTGTCGAATTTGTTTTTGTCGTATTGGTCGATCCACTGCCACTGTTGGTGGTTAGCAATTACACAGCATGCCTAATAGCCTAACAACGGGCCCAAATGTAGCTGAGACATCGACCCTCCCCCGGACGGCACCTTGTCGGCATCATCCTAGCGAAGGCTCATGCCAGTCAAGAGAGCGTACAAACAGCAAATAAAGTTGTGTCGCCGTTGAACCTAGAACCCGGAAAAAGACGCCAAAACTTACCGATTGCTTGATTTTAGGTCGGCGAAGATATTGTCTTCCACATTGATGTTTTCGACACTCGTCTTCGGCAGGTGGTGCGTCTTTGCGGACAATCGAGCGCCCCCGTCGAATGACTTGCCTCCAGCAACCTCAGTCCTCTCCAGGACGCGGAAAGACGGCCCTACCGGGGCATTTTCGAGGTTGTCTGCGGTTGACTTCCGCCTGCCGAAAGCGACCGGGAATCTAGGCATATAGAAATTGGCGTCGGGATTATCGACAGAATGACCAGCAGCCCATAAATTTCAATCCAGGACGTCGAGACGCTGGACGAGGTCACTATCTATAAATACGCGGAATCGGTGGCCTCCGGTGAGAATACGAGGCGGGCTGCGCAAGGGCGGATGACGGCTGAAAATGCCAGTGAACAATTCGGGCCTAAGTACTGCCTGAGGGCTTTGTGTCTCACAGGCCTCGATTATGACGCGGATTGCCGGTCGACTGCATGATAGGGAGGAATTGAGTTAGCAGAGTTCCTTGAATTAATGTTGCTTTCCGACTCCGACGCAGTTTAATGGAGAGCCGCCAACGACGAAAGCTTGCAGAGATCTTGTATCTCTGACAGTCTCAGCTCGATGGGACAAAGGGTCTAGCAGAACCGAAACGGCTTGCGAGACACGATGGCGCCAACGGGATTGACTTGTAGCTAGTAGGTGATTGAAGCCTTTCGGCTAGGGGTCTCTCATTCCATTGGTGTTCTAGGCAGTCTATAGTTGGTCCGGGCCGTTTCGATCCTGAACAATTGATACGAAGGCAATTCTAAGATCAAGCCAAGGGCTTATGCAGTAGAGAGAAGAACGAAACAACCCGTACTTACGTTGTACAGAGCCGTGACCGTGGGTAGAGGCTTGTATGGACGGGAGTAAACAAAGACAAGAAGGCCAAGGTATGATGACTGGATCCGGGTCCCTTGCCTGATCCTGGCTATGACTCGATTATACTAAGAGTAAATGTAATAATATAGAGGCAAATTCGAAGTAGCGGAACCGTGGAGGAGGAAGCAAGACGTGAAGACTCGGGGTTGAATGCTGTGATGGAAGCGTGCAATGATGGAAATGCTGATGCTAATGCTCGAGAGTGCTCAATGAAAGACGGAAGCCAAAGACAACGAGAGCCTCAGCAAATAGCAGACGCTCTAACGATTGGAAGCAGCGGCCTGTAAGCTCAAGAAGACGACGGACACGGAAAACGATCGAGATGATTCAGGTAGGTCAGGGAGTCTGGTCCGATGATGCTAGAAATGATGTGGTTGGAGAGGAAAGGAGAAGGATTTGGAAGCCGTAGCAGATAACAATTGGAGGGCGAGGTAAGGCAAGGCAAGGTACGGGTACGGCTACAGTAAGGGTATCCCCAAGAGTGGCAGGGGATGCTGGGTGGATGGAGGGTACTTGAGGGAGCTAGTGGACCCAACCATACCGCACAGGCAATAACCTACCTACCTAGGTATACTTGGAACAAGTGCGATGGCGAGCCTGTCTATTATTACCTACTCCTTCGAAATTTTTGCCCGATTACCTGGACTCATGATTTTACTGCCGAACAGGCCAGACCAGACCGTCGCGGCCAGGCACGGCAGCCTGCTGTACTGTGCCTTTTTCTCAGGGTAGTGATCCAAGAAGTGGAGAGACCAGACTAACTTGTAGTGTAGAACTACCAAAATACCTAAGCCCGGATCATCTTGGAAGACATTCATGTGTCCGAGCTAAGTGTTAGGGAGGTAGCGCCCATGACTACACTACCTACGTACTCTAGTAATGAATGAATGTGGACGTTGGAACAAAGCTGGCCACCGTCTCCCAACGGACACAGTAACCACCGGCTGGTCTCCTGCTCCAGCACTGTGGCACCTATCTGTGGTGCAGTGACGGACGGCTCTCAGGGCCGTTCTTTTTGCCTCCACGGTGGGTAGGTAGGTACCTTAGGTAGGTATGGAGCACACGGACATACGGTTTTGGTACGGATGGCTTCCTCTTGCAGCTTGCAAACGGAAAACACCATGACTACCTTCGACATCATGTTACGTGCTCACCTGCAAATGTGAGTGGCAGAGGCCAGCCCTGCCTCTCCGATCTTCTGCAGGTTCCGCCTCTTCACGACCCATCAGGGAGTCGCATGTCGACTCTTCAGCTCGGCTCGACTTTAGGCCAACTGTACAGGCCATGTGGGTTGGTTCCATGGGCTGTCTGACTGACGTCTGACGCGAGAAGATGGTTGGGGACAAGCAGCCACTGCCAGAGCCCACGCACCAATGCAGTCGGTCCAATGCTAGATCTTCACTGCATGGTGGCCTATCGCCTGCCTCCAGCTACTGCGTGGCGGCATGAACCGGGCCTCCATCGCTGCTGTGGCTTTCTCCCGGTCACTCAGTCACCGCAGCCCGTGTTGTTTAGGGCCTTCGAGGAATGGTATGGGTGGCATTTTTCGACATGGACCAGCATGGCTCTTCCCCAGTGGTGTCGGCACAAGCCAACAAAAACAGAGTAGCGGTATGCAGCTACTGCCTTCAAGCCTTGATTTTTTGGCATGGCAGCAGCATTTCCTCCACATTGTAGCCTGCTTTGCGTGTCAATCATTGTGGATTCGCCGACTCGGCTACGATCGAACGCAGGCATAATACTCCTCCTACAGCTGCATACTATATACACTACACTATATGTGGGTAGGTAAATTATACTGTATACAATGCATTTCGCCTAGACATATCGTCAAGGAGTGTCGAGCTCTGTCGTGAAATCCTTGACAAAAATCCACAGTCCAGCTCGAGCGTCCATGGTGAACATGTTTAACCCAGCAATCCTCAATCAGGATGCAAATAACGGGCCGGCGCGAAGAGCGAAGCTCTTCAAAGGCCTCGTCCAATCTTGTAAAGCTACGAGGTGCCGGAGCAGGCAAGCTATTTCCAGGCCATCTCGGTGGCCACGCTGGATTTCGAGTGATTGGTGGGAGAGGAAGTCTCGTCCAAGAAATGCAACAGAACTATTTCGCGCTCGGTCACCCTGCAGATTTACCATTTTCATCTGAGATGGTGTCCTTTGGGACAGATGGGGACCGATCAAGCGTCTTGGCTTTGACATTGTGCAGGGCAATCCACCCGGGTTAGCTCTCGGAACCCTGGCTTCCCACGAGCTCTGGTTCTCAAAGGTCATTGAACGAAGTGGCATAAGAAGCGTCTGCGCTTACGAGGGAGTTCTTGACGCGTCGCGAGCTTCTACGGCAAATCTAATCGTGCAATATCGGATATATCTCCAGAGGATGCATTGCCCCTCACGATATTATCTTTGCCTATACGTTGCTGTAACCTTACACGGCACCTCAGTCTAGTCTAGTTCCGAGTCTGTAAAGCGTACACTCCCGCCAGGTGCAACGACTATGTGCCAGCGGAACGACGACAGTTACGCACCATCGGGCGTGGCCAGCTCGTGGAGCTCCGAGGGAACGACCCTGATGCGTGGGGAAGCTCCGCGACACCGTCTCCATGTAGACTTGAAGCTGAAGAAACCTTTTCGAGAGTTGCCCAACTGAGCATTTTGTCTCAATTGCACCGACACGGTGGAGCTAACGGTAGGGCAGCCGTTATCATTGACTTCATGAGCATACCTAAGAACAACCGTGCTAGACTCTTCGGTCTCGGTCCTCAGCTGGGAGCATGTGAATTAGGTATGAGCTAAGGCTCTTAGTCGGAGCTTGCAGCTCGTACCGGCTCCGCTAATCGTCGTGGTACCTGGATCAGGGTAGACCGTCCTTCATCTGTTGTAGTTGTGGGATATCCAGTGACGAAGCTGTCTTCACCAAGCGGATACACCTCAATAGAAGACAGAAGATCGCTGACGAAATGCTTTGCATCGACGATCCGGCGACAAATTGCACAGGGGCTGGTATTCTGAACATCACTGTACGAATCTGGACTTTCGCACGGGGAGCACATCTCGAATACGGGGTCCATCATTGATGTGCATAAACTAAGGTTTTTTTTGGCCTTGCTTTAGCCGCCTTCAGTGTCCACACCTCGCCGGGGTTGACAGGCGGGTTTTTTTGTGATCAATGAATGAGCAATTTCCGTCGCCCTCGTGTTCTCGGCATGATCAGATCATTGATGAAAATGTTGCTTGTCGATGAGTTTGCGCTGTATCCACACTTCCCTTGAGTCTGAGACATATCATACTTGGGAGCCGCGGGCCTCAGTCAGCGCTTCGAGAATCGCACCAGAATCTGTGTTCAAACAAACAAGGTTCATCCCTAAAGCCGCTGGAGCAGCTACCGGGACGAATGAGGGTTGATTATGATTTTCGCCCAGTCTCCCGTATCTCCCGGCCAAGAGGATCTTGGGATCTTGGGATCTTGGAATCTCGGCGGTGCCTCTCCTCTCTCTCTCGGCTCTATGGTCGACAATTGCGAGCGCAGCCATCTTTAATTACCAGCACGCACTGTTTACCTACCTCAGTCTGGTGAGGCTCGAACCCGTTTGGACCTCCTCATTCACCAGAATCAATAGACTGGCCCGTCCCCTGTTCTGCACAGGAGCCACCTCCACCATTTAGCGGCCTCTAGCAGGGGCCTTTTGCAGGGCTTGGAGATCGGATTCTGACGGGCGGCCAGGGGTTCCGAGCCCGCGTCAGCGCCAACAGGGCGGAGAGGGCATCTCATTATTTCCCAAGCCCTGCGGGTTGTCATCTCCTGTTCGCCCCTAACTTTGCGCCTAATGGGGCCGATGGTTCAGTGCAACGTTGGCGAAAAAGCTCCGCGTCATCCGGATTTGCTGTGCGCTAACTCAAAATATATTCTCGTTGCGACGAGTACGTAGACCGTTTCTGATCACACGGAAATGGGAGGGGACAGAACGAACAGAACAATAATTACTCCATACTCGGCGAGAGAACTTAAAGTGAAGACGACCAGAAGCTCACATGCATGAGAAAAGGGGGTTTGGCGGCGCGTGAACCGAGTCCCACTCCCGAGGTTTCTAGGCTCATGCTGTCAGGTTTAGTCAGGGTCTTCTCCTTGCTTTTACACACCCGGGCAGCTGAGCGGCAGTGACATCAACCGACATCAACCTTCTATGAGGCGCCGCCGCCAGCTGCCTCAGCGCATTGCCGATCACGGTTTGGGGGCTGGCTGAGCTGACTAAGGGCTTGGACCAGGCCTATCGTCCCTCTTATCAAGTAGCTACTAGCCTGAGCTCTCTTGTAAGTACTTCTAAGTTGTCAGAGCCATCAATCCAAAAGACT
The DNA here is from genome assembly GCF_000392275.1 of Phaeoacremonium minimum UCRPA7. Classification (NCBI taxonomy): domain Eukaryota; kingdom Fungi; phylum Ascomycota; class Sordariomycetes; order Togniniales; family Togniniaceae; genus Phaeoacremonium; species Phaeoacremonium minimum. The sequence continues at coordinate 362,738 of NW_006921443.1, read as the reverse complement.
AGATGCCCTTCTCTCAGAGCCAATTACTGTCTTGGCGAGTGTCAAGAATGCTCTCAATGCGGTTGCAGAGATCGAGGTGACCGTTTCTATTTTTGCAGCATCGAAGATTTCCTTGCAGCATTTCCAGGTTTTACTGTTGCCGATCTTTCAAATCTGCTCGGAACCCTGACTAGGTTAATTTATCGCGACCTTTTTTTAATGCGCTAAGGCGGAATCTTGCGGCAGAACCCACTTCGAGATTTTGCTCTGCGACTGATATGGGACCACTTCGTCAGTGACGAAGCAGGCAACAAGAACACGAAAGAGACCCAGCTGTCTCGAAATCACATTGGACAAGGAACTCGGACCTCAACTTGTTGGGCTAGTCGGTGACATCAGGGCGAGGCTCGGAGCAGGAGCCTCAGCGATTCTACAACAAATCATCAGATACCCCGCGCTCTGGCCACAGCCATGGCGGAGCCTTGCCGCATCGTGGTCCTGGCCTCCGGGAATGGCAGCAACTTTCAGGCGCTGATTGATGCTGTCGCCTCCGGGCGCATTGCGAACTCTAAGATCACCCGGCTCGTGGTGAACCGGAAGACCGCTTTTGCGACGGAGCGAGCGAAGAAGGCGGGCATCCCATCGGAGTACTTCAACATGGTCTCAGAGGGGTACCAGGCCAAGGGCGAAAAGGATCCTCAGAAGCTGCAAGAGGGCCGCGAGAAGTATGACGCTGCGCTGGCGGAGAAGATCCTCAACGAGAACCCGGCACAGAGCCCGGACCTCATCGTTCTAGCAGGATGGATGCATATATTAACAGAGTCGTTCCTACGGCCCTTTGCAGCCAAGGGAGTGCCCATTATCAACTTGCACCCGTAAGTCTCTCAGTCTAAGTCCCTCATGAGTTGGAACACATGCTAAATCGCGGACGCAGAGCATTACCGGGTAGGTCCCAAACCATGCTCTCTTCTGAGAGACAGCCCGGGTTTGTGATTTTTCAGACTAATAGCCAATGCTCTCATCTTGTAGGCAAATATGACGGTGCAAACGCAATCGGAAGAGCTTTCGAAGACTTCCAGGCTGGCAAGCTTGAAAACAGTAAGACAGGAATTATGATACATTACGTGATAGCAGAAGTTGACCGCGGCGAGCCGATCCTGGTGCAAGAGATAGAGTGTCGCGAAGGTGAGACACTACATGATCTAGAGCAAAGGATACATGGGCACGAGCATGAGCTCATTGTCAAAGCAACCGCTAAGATTGCCGAGGGTATACTCGCAGATAAGTCTCGGAGGTGACACTTCGAGTAGACAGGTTTGCATGAAGGCAAAAGACCATGAATGAGACGTGCTGGTCGGTTCAAAGACAACTAAACAAAAGTAAGGCTTAGAAGAAGCTACTGAAGTCGAAAACATTACCTAGACAGATTCCAGAGAAGCATCTCAAGTGCTGAGAGAGCTTAAATGAAAAGTTATCTCTAATTAATATGCCGAACCTGACTTCATGCTACTAGCCATCCCCAAAAAACTGTTGTGACATCAATTCATAGTTGAAGAGCCAATTGCTCTATACTCCGCCGATAGTTGGCTAATATGGTATAAAATGCATTTAAAAAGATGTTTGCTTCATAAACTAAACCTATGTATGCAGGCTTTAAGTCTTCTGACCCATCTACAATGTGGTGCTGGAGTACACAGAGCAGGCTCAAAAAGTCCCTTGACCGTCTCATCACACTGGTCACCGCTGCTGCTGAATATAATAATAGTTGCGCTCGTCAAGATGTACATCGCTGATATCGTTTTCTCCATTGAGGACCTTCAGCATACCAGGCATACGTGAAGCTAGTGAACGCTATGAACAGATGAAGGCGATGCTGTCTTGGCTTGTGAGCCTGGCCTATGAAGTCATCGCAGACCACATTTTCCAGGGGTAGCTAGCTACTTTGCCGGAGCTTGCCAGCAAGGTCCCCACCACCTCGCACCCGCGGCAATTGAAATCCTTGTTCGTCACAGTGAGGCCTCAAAGCTGCCAATTAGCATCGAGCGATAGCTAATGTAGGTCGCCATCAAACAACCCAACATCTGAATTTTCGAGCCCATTGCACTCTGACACAGCTTATAGACGGCCTTATTCTCTACAGTTATCCGCCGTCTCTGTTCAGGTCAATCCTGCCTTGAGAAGATCGCGCTTTCCCAGGACAATTGCTGCTCCTAGAGCGAGCCGCCGTCTCACGACACTCACCCTATTGCGGCTACATAAACATCAATTCGCCTGAGTCATTGCCACCACATCCCGGCCTATCCTTCGCTTCGGTTTGCTTTGGGCATATAAAAACTCGAAACTGTGTCTCTTGTATAAACTCTCGCGTTGTCAAGAGCTTTGTGCTATGTCGGTCTGACACGGCAAGGACTTTTACCGATCTTACAGCAGGTGGTAATGTCTTCACCAGGGACCAACCTGCCACGCGCCAATCCCGTCAGCCCCATAAGACGCAGCTCTTTCGCGCTGCAACAGGACGATTCATATCCGCTTTCTGCGAAGGGTCATGGCGCGTTGGCAACACTGATCAGGAACCGGTCGCATGCATCACTCCACCGTGGCGGCTCTCACTGGGGTCTGGGAGGAGATGAGGAAGAGGCGGGCGTCACAGATTGGCCAGCTCTGAGAGTTCGAGATGATGACGAAGATGACATGCGGCGTTCTGAAGAGCGTCGTATGAGCGCGATTCTGAACGGCCCACAGATGCGCAGCATGCGCCTCATTGGACAGAACAATCCGCGGTATAAGTGGGAGCGGTACTGGAAGACTGCTGAGGATCTGAAGCAGATGAAGAAGAATATGTAGGACTTGTCAGAAATCCCCGATTGGATTTGAGTGCCTACACTAACACCCCTCTCAGAAGGAAGTACTATGAGCGAACAAACTATTTGATACAGCAGTATCTGTAAGTTACTGCACTGAATTTGATTTGGCATATGCATGATGTGACCTCGAAAGATCAGTGGAATCGTATCCCTAACATAACTTGTTTAGGTACATTGACCGATTATTGGACTCGTCGCTACCTCACGATCTTTTGAACGAGTACAATGACATGCCGGCATCTGCCTTCCGCGGAGTCGAGGTCCCCGATACCATCTCAGAGGAAGCTCCATTGACTAGCAGCTCGAATGGCAACTCGCAGACGCTTTCCACCAGCGACTCTGCCACTAATGTCGCAAAAAAGGTGAAACGCACGCCGAAGGACATCTACCGGCCCACAGAGACGACACCTCTTTTTGCGGATCACAATGAGGATCAGGATGAGGAGACTGATAGGCCAAAGCCCGACATTCCTTGGATCGAGGATGACGACGTGCATAGCGGCGACCGCATTGTGACGGTGGCTATCTATCTCAACTTTGCGGCAAATGCAATCTTGCTCGCCGGAAAGATTGCAGTCATCATCTCCGTGCCTTCAGTCTCGGTTTTGGCTAGTCTGGTTGATGCAGCCCTAGACTTTTTGTCGACAGTCATAGTATGGGTTACGACATGGTTGATAGGTCATCAGGATCAATACAGGTATCCTGTAGGCCGACGAAGGTAAGTGCCGTATTTTCACAGCTTGAAGGCCCAACTTCTAATCCTCGAAACAGACTCGAGCCTCTAGGAGTACTGGTATTCTCCGTGATTATGATAACATCGTTCGTCCAGGTAGCTTTAGAAGCAATCCAACGCCTTGCATCTGATGACAACTCTATTATCGAACTGTAAGTAATCTAGTAGACGGCTGCACCAACAAATAACTAACCCGAATGCAGCGGTATACCAGCAATAGCTATTATGTTGAGCACCATCGTTATCAAAGGATTGTGCTGGCTTTGGTGTCGACTCGTCAAGAACTCGAGTGTCCAGGCTTTGTAAGGATCTTATATTATGGTTCATTGATGTTTACTTACTAACCAACATCCTTATTAGGGCTTCTGATGCGGCGACTGGTAAGTACCCATTGATCGACTCGAAAGAAGTCTGTAAACTCTAATTTACCTCAGATGTCATCTTCAATGCCGGTTCAATAGCCTTCCCGATAGGTAATGCTAGAGTTTCATGCCGTCAGTAAAGAACGTCACTTACAAATTGCTTAGTTGGGTTTTACGCACGAGTATGGTGGCTCGATGCTCTAGGAGGGTTATTACTGTCGCTGGTTGTTATCTTCAACTGGTCTCACACCTCAATGGAGCACATCAAGAACCTCTCGGGCTTCTCGGCTACCGCAGACCAAAGAAATATCTGTCAGTCTGAAACCCGTTTCGACCAGAACGAATCTAACTCGCATATAGTACTCTACTTGACTATGCGATTTGCAAAGACAATCAGACAGATCCAGGGGTTACAAGCTTATCATGCTGGCGACAAGCTTAATGTTGAGGTAAGATCAAGTTAGCGCGTTTTAAAGGCTTCATTGACACTGATGCTCTGTAGGTTGATATCGTTCTAGACGCCAGCACATCACTCAAAGACAGTCACGACTTGAGGTAAGTTTAACATGTTGATAAAAAGAACGAGGATGAGTCTAACAGAAGAGCAGCGAGAGTTTACAATATGTATTAGAGTCTGTTCCTATCGTAGATCGAGCATTTGTGCATGTTGACTATGCTAGTTACAACTTGCCAACACACATGGAACAGCAGGCAGCATAGTCATACACATTCTTCTTCTTCTTCCTTCATAGGAAAAAAGCAAATATGTTCATGACTCTCACTTTAAGTCCGCTCGGGCACGTATACTTAAAAATTGATGTCGATGCGCTGCCTACCAATGAGGTGGATGTGCCAATCATCGTCGACTCACATGACCGTAGTTACGTACCTCTCAGCCTCGCTACCCAGCTACCTCCAGTTGCGGCATGGCTCACCAGGTATTCATTCTTGTTTGAGCGTCCCAGATATCTAAAGTCATCCATCTCATACGTCTGTCGACCCTGCTGATATGGCCGGGCATCGAATATCTGATACTGGACTCTCTGTGGTTTACGAGCCAGAAACAGAGGATACAGTTGTTGAGTAAGCCTTCAGACTTTATTCTCAGCCTTCTTCTACTCTGTAGTCAAATGTTGATCTATCAGTATTGTGTTCGTGCATGGCCTCCAAGGCCACCCATACAAGACTTGGGCTGCCAAAAGGGAAGTGAAGAAAAGTTACGATCCCAGCGTTCCGGGCAAAAAGCAGCAATCCAAACGGCCTCCTAATTTCTTCAGCTTCATTGATACTTGGCGAAGCAGACACTTTCCGAAATGGCGGTCATCAGGCGCTGAGAAAACCCAGAGGTCAGGCAAACCAAATTACAATTATTTAGGTCAGAAATCTTCCGATAAGGTGTTCTGGCCTGCTGACCTGTTACCGGCCCATTTCGAGAATGCGAGGGTCTTGGTGTGGGGCTACGATACAAGAATCACAAAGTATATGATAAAACCAACGAACAAAAGCAGTACATATTCCCATGGAAAGGACCTTCTCTTCGCCTTGCAAAGGGATAGAGCGGGAAAACATCGCCCACTGATCTTCGTAGCGCACTCATTGGGCGGCATTGTGGTAAAAGAAGTATGAAACGCTTCTCTGTATCCAAGAAGGAGGCTGATCAGGAGCCAGCTGTTGAACTACTCTTCTGCCTCGCGAGAAAATGACCTAAACGAGGTCGTTCAATTTACCAAAGCCGTCATCTTCTTAGGTACACCACATCGCGGCAGCTTCGATATTGCTGCCTTAGGGGAAAAGGCTAGAAAGAGTGCAAACGCTTTGCTGATGGACACAAGCTCTGCAACACTTGATAGTCTCGGCCTGAAGAACTCGGACCTAGAACGTTGTCAGGAGTCCTTCTCCAGAACCTGGGCCAATTACGGTTTTCGTGTCAAAACATTTCAAGAAGCGCTTCCCATGAGCGGGCTGAACATCGGTCCTCTAAATAAGAAGGTATGCTTCAAAGGCTTAAGGGAGCATAGACACGAATAGAGCTCATATATCTCGTCTAGGTCGTCCCCGATTATTCCTCATCGTTAGGCGACCATAGGGAACATGCTGAGAAGCTCCAAGCAAACCACACGGATATGTGCCGCTTCTCGAATGCTGATGATCCTAACTACCGAAAGGTTTGGGGAGTATTGCAGCAGACATATTCAACGTTGACAGGGACAGTTGAAGACAGGCAGACGCAGGACATTGGACCGCAACAGAGCCATCCATTGCCTCTTCACTTGGTTGCCTTTATTGGGTTTCTACCATTTGAGGATATGAATTCGCGCCAACAAAGTATCGAGACCCCACTTGATGGCACTTGTGAATGGCTATTCGAGAATGCTTCTTATAAAGACTGGTGGAGTCGGATCAACATGGATCATCACCGCGGTTTTCTATGGCTGAAGGGCAAACCTGGTTGCGGCAAATCAACACTCTTGAATGCAGCCATGAAACGTACTAAACTTTCACAAGGTTTAGGAGATCATATAGTCGCACCCTTCTTCTTCAATGCTCGTGGCAAAGATCTCGAACACAACATGTCGGGAATGCTTAGATCTCTGCTTTATCAATTATTTCGCCAAGCACCGTCTTTGCTCTTTCAACTTAATATCCAAGACGAGCTGATAGAAAATACGGGGAGCCTAGAATCTCGTCTGTCGGAAGATCGACTAAAGAGTTGTTTCCGAAGACTTTTCATAAAGCATACAGGCACCACGGCTTCAATGGACCAGCCGGAAAGGCGTATAATACTGTTTGTGGACGCACTCGACGAGTGTGACCAAAAGAATATGAGAGAGGTGGCGTATCCTTTTGCCCACATTTCCGAGTCCGCATACTCCTCAGGAATGATTTTGAACATCTGCATCTCCAGCCGACCGTTCCCAGACGTCACGTTGACACATTGCTCCGAAGTCAGTGTACACAGTCACAACCAAATTGACATCGATCATTACATCGACCAGAGTCTTGCAGTCGCAATGAATCGAGGAAGTATCGATTTCAAGATTCTCAAAGATAACATTTTAAACAAAGCTGCTGGTGTATTTCTCTGGGTAGTCTTGGTTGTAGACATGGTGCTCAAAGACAGGGATTGTGGTAGGAGCATGAGTTACCTCACCAAACGAATTCAAATGGTCCCTCAGGCTCTTGAAGGGCTGTTCAAAGAACTGTTAACTAGCTATTTCGAAGATGATGTAAGACTTGCCGTTCACTTTTTCCAGTGGGTTTTGCTGTCTCGGGGGCCTCTACGTCTTCGTGAATGGCATCATATCCTCGCCTTCATTAGACACAAGCCGCCGTCGTCGCTGCGAGAGTGGAAAGACTCGGTATATTTTACAGAGAACGACGATCAACTTGAACGTCAAATTCGTACTCTTTCTCGAGGCTTAGTCGAGGTTTACTCGATTGACCATAGCAACATTTCTCGAAACGACGAAGACGACGATGGATCTATCCGTGCAGGAGCCGGGTCGCTTGATCAGGAATTTGGAGAGACGCGAACGGTACAGTTCATCCATGAGTCCGTCCGTGAGTTTTTCTTTAAGCAAGATGGGTTTTCGATACTCGACCCTCATGCTGGGGTTGATGCCCTTCGGGATGGCCATGTGTTCATCATGACAACCTGTATGCATTATATCTTCATCGAAGAATTGGATGCTTTGGTCGATGCAAGGGGGAAAACCAGTCACTCCAAGGAAAATCGAAGATGGCGAAGATCAAGCATTGCGAGTTTCAGTTCCGCTGGCTCTAGCTATTCAGCACTCAGTTTGAGGAATGATCTGGCAGGCTTGAGCAAGGATTCGGCAAAAGTGCTCCGAAGGTATTCAATCGATACCATCAGTTCATGGTCTTTGAACACGGCACGTGAAGGAAATGTTCACTTGGAGATCGATGACAGAGATACCAGTCGACCAACTCAAGTTGAGTCTCTTGGTATAGATTTAGCAACCGACAACAGGCCAGAAGCGACAATTTCCCGCCCGGAGGAGTCGATTATTGAGCATAGCGCATTGGGAAAGGACGACCCAGAAGGATTCGAGAACAGAAAATTCCAGATGTATACTCAGAGTAGACTGCCGTCTGTAACAGGTAACTCTCAGATTCTGGAAGCTTACCCTGCTCTCCTGGATTACGCGACTACCATGATGAATTACCACGCACGAAAGTCGGAGGAAGAAGGTTCGTACTGTCAACCTCTCTTCGATTTGCTCGAGATAGAAGACATCTGGACACGGTGGCTACGACTCACTGAGCTTCCTGCCATGCCAGTCTACGAGTATGCTATTCGGAAGAATTTGAATTCGTGGCTTTGGAGCTCATTGAAGACCGGAGATGATCTAGCCTGGGCGTTTGCAGGTGCCGTCGAGTACGGGACATACGAAAATCAAGTTGTGATTATACGCCGTCAAGTAGACTTGCACTTTCAAGGAAATGATAAAAGGTCAATGCTGCACGTTTTAGCTGAAAAATCCGACACATATCAGGAGACATACATCACCTCATTTTGGACTTGTCTCGATACGGAACTTGATACCACTACCATCAAGCTTCTTATGAACGCTCGCGATTTCCGGGACCGCACACCACTTCACATCGCTTTGACCAATAACGAATGGACATATTCCGTGATAAAAGCACTTCTTTGGCGAGGAGCGTCGATCAACTCTAGGTGTGCTGGTAAAACGGTCCTCCACGAGGCTTGTTATCAAATCACTAGAGAGTTTTCTCAAGCACGTTCTGGTTTCGACTTTGGCACATTCAATACTTTGCTAGGTTTCAAACCTGATGTCAATGAACAGGTTGAAGTCAACTTGCAAACTCCCTTACATATCATATGCCGAAAACCCAGTACAAATCTTACACTAGCGGCCTTACTGCTGCTAAAACACGGAGCAGACCCCCTTGCTAGAGATGACCAGGGAGATACCCCATTTCATTACCTTGTGCAATTAGAGTTCTATGATGGGTGGACTGACTTAGTGCGTCGCTTTCTAAAGATAGATGGCAGCCTGACGGTAACAAATAACAATGGTCAGACAGTTCTCTATTTGGCAAATAGTGGTCGGAATCCGGAGGTTCTAGAAATACTTCTGCAGCATGGCGCAGAAATTGATGCGAAGGATGAAGCCGGAAATACACCTCTACATATCGCCTGCCGAGGACTTGAGCACACACACTCATCACATACCACGATTATGGTTGAGACTCTGGTCCGTTACGGCGCAAACATCAACGCCAAGAATGACTCGCAGCATACACCCATTCAGCTTGCCAATATGAGAGGGGACCAAACGCTAATACAGCTTCTGTTGAAGAACGGAGCCAAGTCTCAAATTTGATGAAGTACTCAAATCATTTTTATTTGCCTAAATTCAGTCTGTTTTGATAGCGAATTGAATTCTAAGATAAGCTAGACTAATAGGGAATCCCATTTGTCATCAGCTGGAACTGATCATAGACGCCCGTGGAGTAGCTGCTATAGCTCTTCCTGATCAACATCTTCACAAAATCCGCAGCCTCTCGTTCCGTCTTCTCTAGGACAAACCTCTCCTTGAAATGCTTGACCGTCTCCGGCTTGAAACAAGGTAAGCCGCTGTCCATCATGAGGAGAACAATCTGGCTCAACTTCTCGATGTGCTGGCGTGAAGCCAGGAAAGCCTTGATACATAGCTCCTCGAACCACTTGAAGCTCTGGTGCTCTGCGCTACCGCCCATCACAGCGACCATCTCAGATGTTAGCTTGAAAGGCGCACGCTCGAATTTAATGCCGCCAGGAGCAATGTCGAAGATGAAGCCAAAGTCAATGTGCAGAATATGACCTGCGTCATCGACCATGATGTTGCCATTGTGTCGATCCTTGAATTGCAGTAGGAACGAGATGATGCTGTAAGCGGCCATGCTCTTGACAAAGTTGTTGCGCGCCTGTTGGAAGCGCAACGAATCCTCGTTGCCGTACTTGGAAATGAAATATTCATAGAGACCGTTGACAGCTTCTCGGCCGAGCATATCTCGGGAGATGGAGTTGGGAAGAACATCAATCACACCACAGCCAGGCGCAGTGGCTGTGACACGATAGGGGAAGACATACACGTCCAGTCCGACATTATGGAAGATGCCTCGGAAAGCAGCAATCATCTGCAGGGCGAGAACATCCTGGCGACAGTCGTCACCGACCTTGAAGATAGCTGACTGCCAGACCTCGATGGTGTTCTGCGTAGGAGCTTCACCATGGTGCGCGGCAGTCTCTTGAACAACTTCTTCTGTCTCTTCAACGCCACCCTTATTCTTTTTGATTCGGAAGGTAGCCATATATGGTGCCTTGGCGTGACTTTGAAGCGGCTTGCCAGATTTGCGGTCAATTCCAATGACCACGCCATCGGGGTTACTAGGCAAGTAAACTCCGACTTCGACCTTGATCTTACGCAATTCCTCTTCGATCTTTTGTTTCTTCTCAGGCTTCGAACGCTTGATGAGGGGCTTCAATTTTCCTGAAATGCCAGTAACTTCATCGAAGAAAGCAAACTCCCTTAGATAGAACTCGCGGTCGTGAGGCAAGAAGCTCTCAACCATGCGATCCATAACCTTGTCAAGCGTTGGCTTGATGTCATCGGGCTAGCACAGAAGTTAGTATACATCATCCAAACGCTCGTAAGAGATGGTGTTGTACAATTTGAGCATCGTCGTCCTTGTAAGAGTTTGCTTTCATGTTCCAGATAATCTGATGAGCAAACAACTGAGAGAACTGAGCAGTCTCCAGAATGTAACGCTCGACGTAACCCAATGCATCATAACGAAGGGTCTGTACGATCTGAGGAACATAGAAGAACGTTACATCAACAGAGTGGCTCTCCACAGCTCTCATAGCATATTGGATCAGGCATGGATGGTTTTGATACTGTGGCAAGAAATACGTCACGGCCGTAATTGGGTTGACCGGGGCCCAGAAAATAAGATACTAGGCGAATTAGCATCCTAGCGGGTCATGCCAAGTAGCTGATCGACTTACCTTGAGTTGGAAGCTCACATCGGCTGGGAGTGAGCCGCCAAGAAGGACTGTGAGAGCCTCAGGCTCGTCGATGGCTTTCGATGGGAAATTGAGCAAGAGCCAGCGTACTTCTTTGTGAATGCGAGGGAACTGGAATCTGGTTGTCAGTTCAATAGCAAGGGATGGGCTTTCAGCCCAGGCAGTCCGGATGTATTGAGCGACAGCAGCCTAGCAACGTTAGCAAATATCTATATGAATTTGCAAAGCACTCACTTCAAGGCCACCCTTCGGATGTGCCGCCGTACCCGCGATTTTTGAAGGCTCAGTGAGCGGGTAAACCCAGACTGTCAACCTCTGCTGCTCGTTTTCAAGTAGTAACAAGAGTAACTGTTCCTTAGACTGAAGTGATCTCAAAGTGTTGACTTGATGAGCACTGATGTAAGAGACGGCTTTGACAGCAGCGATCACATCTGACAGCAGTCGTATCTCCGTCTTGAGCTGAAGATTATTGCTGCCAAACGACCACTTCGGCGCACCGCTGAACCAACTCAGAGCTGCTGATAGAATCTTGTCCTTTAGACGCCATTGTGCGATTGCGCCCATTGACGTGGTTCGCAGAACCTTGAGACCAAACAACACGATCTGAAACCTGATCTCTCGTGCCATGGGGTGTGAAGTTGCAGTCTTAATGGCATCTAGTGTGAGATCAAGGAGACGAAGGAAAATCTTCTGTGTGTCTGGACTGCCAAGCCTAGTTGCATTGAAGTGACTTGCAAGGAATTGCAAAAGACGCGTGTGTGGAGCAAGGAGATTGTGAACGAGCTGTTTGCGCTTGGCCAAGGCATCAATGTCACTAGGAGCGAATTCTTCTTTCAAGAAGAAGGGGTCGGGGTTTCTAGTATGGTTAGCTCGGATGTTTGACAGAGAGATTAATACATACGTGACTGTGCTACTAAAAAGTCCTTGCTTCTTTTGGATACTGAATTCCCAATGTTGGGCAATCTCCATAAGAATTCTTGGTTCCCAACTGGTATTCTCATTCATGACCCCAAGCCAAAGTGAAATTCCGAGCTTAATGGATTGTTTCGTGAACATTGCAAAGGGAATACTGACGAGGTAGTGCGCGACTGCAGATTCATTACCGGATTCACTCCGGCAAAGTAGGGCAGCAGCCCGGCGCAAAATGTCTCGAACATCTGCAATTGGTGTTGGCTTTTTGCTAAGGATGCGCCTTTCAATATGAGCCAGAGCGGTGACTGCATCTGCACTGTCATTCTCCGATCCAGGTAAGAAAGAAGCTCTACGATCGAGCTTCATGAAAGTAAGCCATTCAAGACTATGATCCGGAAGCGCCTCTGCATAACGATACTCCTGGCGAGTTGTATACTGGGCAACGAAGTCGGAGCCTGTGTTGATCGCGCAGTCCCCAACCCGATCGAGAGAATTGAGTCTCTGGTTCGTTGATGGGATGGCTGACCCCAGTTCTAAAGCGAACGATCTGCCTAGAGAAATATGACCGTAGGCCCCTTCGTCATCGAACTCTGAGAGATACGTCTGTAACAGCCCTTTGATGTCTGCCGGCGCGAGATCAAGCACCAAGGAGACCCAAAATTTAGCCTTCTTGTACAGACGGTCAAGGGTGTACCTGCGTAATGCGTAATCATCAGAGAGCTCGACCGCAACATTGCCGCGAGCAGACTCGAACACAGACCTTGGTTCATACAAATCCGTCTCTGCCTCAAGACAACTCGACCACATGAGCGATAGAAGCTCCAAGAGGGCAAACAGGGAGGATCTATGGCAGAGCGCGGAAGGAACATCTCGGACAATTCGGTCGGCGCAAGCGTAGGCAGCTTGTTGGACGAGTTCGATACGATGACAACAGCAGGTGAAGATGGAAGCCAGCTGGGACGCCGCATACTGAGCGGAGAATGTAACATGGCTGCCATTCAGAGTCTTCTTGAGATATCTGTCGACAACCATGCCCGTAATGCCTTCCATGACACTACTGATATCGCCCCGGCGCATGCTCGGCTCAAGGAAATATGACAACACCTTGGTGCAGTCACCAGAATCGGCTCTCAGACTCTCCACGAGATAGGCGGTTTGTAGGAAGATGACCTTTCTGTAGCTAAGACCTCTAATCTCAGAGGCTTTAGAGGGCACTAGTGTACTGAGCTGCTTCTTGATTGAAGACTCTCGGTCGGAGCTCATGCCTCTTCGTAGCACTGTGTTAAGCTCAATGTCACTTTCGACCTGTTCTCCCCGCTGCTCGGCAACCAAGGGTGGTGAATGAACGGCTATAATGCGCAATGCATCTACGTATTTCTTGCCACGGTCTGTACCTGGTGTAAAGCCATGAACAACGATGTTGAACCAAGCATCACGGAGCAGAGAGTGAGTGTCATCATCTGTCCAGTCGTCGGACGCCATATCATTGGTAGACATGAAGATCGCAAGCGGCTGTAGTAACTGAGCGATCTCTCGAGCTGCGAGCTCAATATCAGATTCCTTGGCGTGGCTTGTCTGGTGAACATCGCCCTTCGAAACAATGCTGTCAAGGATATGTTCCCAATAGATATCATAGAGCGGGGAACCTTGACGAAGATTTGCGGAGATGTAGTTTCTAGCTTTCATGACCTGTTGCTTATTAGAAGACTCCTCAAAAGGCGATACGGGTTACATACCGCGGTGAGTATCAGGTCCTTGTGCTCAACCACTGCATCGTGGCAAATTCGGGTGTACAGTTTTAGTAGTGAGCGGAACTCGAGTTGTCCTCCATTCAGGGCCAATACAGCGGCCCCAGTAATGATACGTGCGTCGACAAGGCTATTGATCTTGTCGTACTTTTGAAGAAGCATTGATTGAGCCAGAGCGGAGATCTTCTCGTCTTTGCACGCACTTGCAATTCCGCATATACCCTCTACGACATTGCCATAGACATGGGATGTATCTTCCTCGCCTGAAATCTGGAGAGAAATGGAGCTCCCGGTCGAGTGCCTCCCATTATAAATTTCAGAACTGCTCCCGCCATCGATAGCTGAGCTACCATTGAGCCCGTTGGTCAGCCCCCTTTCACCACCTGGGCTGAGAACATTGCCCAGAGTATAAAGAGTAGTAATCACGGCATCTGTGGAAAGCATTTGGAGAACATAGGCTAGCGACTGTGAAGCAGTTGTAATGATATGCCCCTGTGCACCACTCTGCACAATGAAACGAGGCAATAGGCGGCAGACAGTCGCAGAGTAAGGTGGTGAGATTCGGCAAATTAGGGCCATGGAACGAAGAACAACAGAGGCCAGGTTCTCGTCGGCCATTTGAATGTGATCGGCGAGAGCATCCTCAAGCCAGGAGATGAGAGTCTCTGTATCTGCTGCATCCTCATTAAGTCTTGCACAGTTGATATAGCTGATCAGGGCAGCAGCCTTGACACCGAAGGCGAGCTTCTGCTGAGAAACAGAGCCCAGACGAGTATAATCGGCGCTGGCGTCGAGGAATGTCATCTGGTCGATGACAATCGAAGCATACGTTTCGACAGACTTGAAATTGGCATCGCCACTTGCCGCCGTTCTAGGACGCAAGAGGCCCTCGCCAGACATCAACAAGTCGAGAATATGAGAGCTCCTCAAAGCGGAGACTTCGGCTACCAGGAGTGAAGTGCCGGCGACAAGGAGTCGCATGAAGCTCTGCTGGAGCAGCATCGCTCCTAGTGGTCGCCCTAACTCTGAATAGTGGCGCATGTATCGCTTCCATTCTTTTGCTATACGTTCATGAGCATGTGCATTACGAATCGTCGAGAATGCCGTTTCCACCGCAGTCAAGAATGGCTCTGAGAGCGTCTCCTTAAGCCGCTGGATCAAAGCCATTCGTCCACCAGACCTCCAGAACTCGGCTTGCGCAGAAGCAGCATCCAAGAAGCCTAGAAGGGACACTGCAATTGTTGCCGTTCGAATGGCATCTTCCAAGCTGGCATCATCTTCATCTCCCTGCGTAGAAATTACACTCTCGGTGGCCTGATCACATGCATTGAGATACGCCCAGATATTTGCTGATACGTTTTCATGTACATCGTCGTGTTGTATGCCTAGGGAGAGCAAGGCAGCGGTGACATGGAACGTCAGGGCCTCCGTTGGCGACGGCTCAACCTTGCGAAAAAAGGGGGACGGCACGAAGACTTGGGTATGGGAGTCGAGTATGTACGGAGTTAATTGCCTCGCAAGCTTCTGGGCACTTGTGGCAGTCTGAACCAATGGCGCGGCTTTGCATAGTGCCAACAGCACTTCGAATTCGCGAATGGTCTATCATCATAACTGTTAGTAGAATCTTTGGATTTAATCACGGAAACTTGTGCGTACCATTGGCACACGCGCCACCAGCTGTGGTTGCCTTGAAGCATAGCCATTGGTGCTCTCTTTAACCTTTGAATGACTATGGCAAGCTTTGCAGAGACGGTCAAGGTCAGACTTGTCGAAGGAAGTAGTAGTATTCGATGCTGAGAGCGCTGCAATCTTTTGCAGCGCCTTTTGGCGGATATCGCGAGACATGATTGCGGAAAAGGGGTCGCACGCTGTGGGGGAAACGCCGGATCACAATCGAGTAGCATGAAGAAGAGCCGTTAGTAGGTCGCGCTCTCCATCACGGAAGAGTTATATGGATCGCGTAGGTGTTTTGGACGGATTCAATAGCGAGACTTCCAGTATCATTTCCTGTTGCCTCAAAATGAGGTGTCGCGAATTCAGGGCAGTGACGGCATCCCTGCAGGTCCACCCAATCAGATTACCAGGCTCCTCCACAGCTTAGCTTAGTCATCTGGAGCTCCGAGCTCCCCTGGCAGCCAGCAAGGCTGCCAGACTGACGCGCGCCAACTTCACCTAACAGCATCAGCCTTTCAAGCTCAACCTGAATCAATCCTCATCATCACCAGCGACGAAGACGAAGCGCGGCGTCGCCCTAACCACATCTCGAACTAGCACTACAGTCATTCTTGGACCCGTCTGAGCTCCCGACACCGCAAAGATGGCTGCCATGTTCAGCCAGAACCCCTTGATGAACGGGCCGAACTACTCGTTCAACGACGCCCCGAAGAACACAGCTGCTGGCGAGTTCCGGCAACATCGTTTTGATCCGTAAGGATGGGATCTACTCAGTTGTTTCTAGCCGGTGATACTGACTACATTCCTTGCAGCTACACTGATAACGGCGGCTCCACGCTTGCTATCGCAGGCGCCGACTTCACCATCATGGCAGGCGACACCCGTTTGACGGCAGGCTACAGCATCAACACACGATACGCCCCAAAGGTGTTCAAGATCGGCGGCACGACTGCAGACCAGAAAGACGCCACACTCGTGCTGTCAGTCGTCGGATTCATGGCGGACGGCGAGGCCCTCAAGGAGCGGCTGGACACAGTTTGCAAGATGTACCGATACCGCCATGGCAAGCCCATGAGCGTCAACGCCTGCGCCAAGCGCCTCTCGACGATCCTCTACCAGAAGCGCTTCTTCCCCTACTACGCATACGCCATCCTCGGCGGCCTCGACGAGGAGGGCAAGGGCGCTGTGTACAGCTACGACCCCGTTGGCAGCTACGAGCGCGAGATGTGCCGAGCTGGCGGTGCTGCGGCGTCCCTGATCATGCCGTTCCTCGACAACCAGGTCAACTTCAAGAACCAGTATGTGCCCGGCAGCGGCGAGGGTCACGCCCTTCAGGAGCGCCCCCGCGCACCGCTATCACGACAGCAGGTCGAGATCTTGGTGAAGGATGCATTTGATGGTGCAGTGGAACGGCACATTGAGGTCGGTGATGGTCTGCAGATGATGGTGGTCACGGCACAGGGCATTGAGGAGATCTACCTGCCGCTGAAGAAGGATTAAAGAAGCTTGGGGCCAGGGCGTGCTCGCCCAGACCTCGGGGCTACCTTGTACAATACTGCATCTTTGGGATCCGGCTCGTTTCTGAGGTGCTAAGAATACAAACTATCAACCAACATGTTATTGCCATTGCCTTAGCGATTACCGTATGATTTCACGTACGGTTTCAAGCCAGCGCTTGGCCGATGGCTCGATCCATCGATCCATGGACTGTCCATCGAGGATTGCAATCGATCCAAGGGAGGGATTGGTCATCCAATATAGATCACGCACCATCAAGCGCTTGACGCGTCGAACTCCCATCAGGCACAGTTGTGTCACCAGTCCCAGGCCAGGTGCCTCCCACTTTCCGTAGCCCTGCCCACTCCCCAACATCACTAGTGATATGTAGAGCGCCTCTACTTGGAGGATAGGCGTAGATGTAGCATCCCACAACTTGGTCCGGTTTCTGAAAGCCAACATGAAAGCGTCCTAACGAGTCGACGCCAGGGGCGAACATCAGCAAGGCAAAAGACCAGCGCGCGAAGGCTTCAATTAGAGCATTCTTAGTCTACGCATCGAACAGCTACCATGGAGCTAGAGCTGTGACGAGGGGGACGTGCAAAAGTCTATTTCCTCCTATGTAGGCCCTTGGAAGGGGGAAAAGGTCAAGCAGCTGAAAGGGTTATCCTAGGCTCCTCAGCGTACCAGCACAGCGGTACCAGCGCGAGTAATGTTACGCCAGGTGGGAAACGGTCCCCCGTTCTGAGACATTTCTTGTACTTCCACAAAAGCGTTAGCCGTAATTATTGCAAGCCACGAGAAAACGGCCGAGGCTCAACAGTTTGAACGGACCCATGGATTGCCAGAAACGGAGAGCAGCTCGTGACGCTCCGCCAGGTCGTCCCCAGTTCAAACAATACTGGCAGACTTGGGGATAGAGCCATCACCAAGTATCGGGTACCAGGTCCGCGTAGGCAGCCATTTAAGCATTTGGATCCTCTTTGCCACGTCATGTATCTAAGAACGGGGGCAGGGATGATGCAAATATGTGGTTCTGTATATCATTCTATAAGACGCTGGTGACAGAAGCGTTTGCCTCGTAGGGTCACTCATCAAGGGTGGCAGATATGAAAGGGATTTTACCAGTAAGCGTAGAGTGCTTGCATGCTAAGCCAGTTTCGACCGTTAGAATGGCACTAAAGCATGTGAGGCATGTCGCTAGTTACCTAGATATCATAACCTCGATAACCTAGTATTAAGTACCTGGGTAAGATTAAGAGGCTTGAGCTGTAAGCCGTGATCATAGTTGCAGACTGGGCGCGGGATCTCACAAAGCCGATATGCCATGTGGCATTCTCGATATGCGAGAATCCCGCCGGCAAACAATCTGATTATTATCAATTCTTGACTGAATACGCGAACCTGTGCTCCTTCGGTGTGCCCGGGAGGCAGCCCGGAAGGGATCTATTGTAGATCTTCATGTAGTCGGATGGCAAGCAAGCCAGCCGCAGAAAATTCGTGGTGTACCTAGCAGCCGCCAGCCCACCTGCCTACAGATGGGAGAGGAAATCAAGTCAATCACTCAGGTGTGGGACAGGAGAACGGGGGTGTGTGGGATGAGGAGGGGGATGAGATGAAAGCAGCAGACTCCGGAGAGAGAGAAGTGTGTGCGGGTACCTGTACCAGACCGGCTGAGCTACTGCGTACCTAGAATCTCATTGTAACCATTGTCGGCCGTACAGCACACAGTTTGTGCTTTGCGCCTTGCGATTGGCTTGTCAGATGAAATTTGAGGAGATTTGACAAGAGAAACGGCTCGGTCTCTAGGGCCGCTATGGCGTGCCTCTGGCATCGAGCAATGATATTCACGGTAAACGCCGGAGACCCTTTGGGTCGTCAACTTCACTGCTTAGTACGCACGGTCGCAGTTCGGCCCCGTGCTCCAATCTTTATCGCCACCGAACGTCGATTTGTTTTCTTGGTTTGGCCGCAATCGAACGGCAAAAATGGGGCATGGAGTCTCGTAAAATAACATATACAGGCTTGAAATTCAAGTCTTCAGCAGCACATGGGTCTGCCCGTGGAGGAGGAGCTGCGGAGGAGTTCTTCGGAATCGTGATTGCCGGGCCCGTAGCGGCGGCGGCTGCTTAAATTGTCGAACGATGTGTGGAGAAGAAAAGGCCGTTCTGGCCCTCCAGCTCGGGCCACTCCGCTTCGCCAAGAAGGGAAATGGTTCATTTGCACCCTTCTCGAATTCTGCCGTTTTGGTCGGTCCCGAGCTCCTGGGTTAGGTGCGGCGGTGGTTCAGGTGGGTTTGGCCAATTTTGAGGCTGGAGCAAGACCACCAGCAACGAGGCCATCGTGGACATCCCCAAGCATAATGCGGTGGCAAAAGAAGGAGAGAGAAAGCAGAGAAAGACAACAACGGAAGCTAGCATTACCGGCAGAGGTTCGTCCTTCGCTTGGGCAATGAACCTGACGATCTCTCCCCGCTGCTGCTGGCACCAGCTGCCAAAGATAGCAGCATCAGCAGAGCGACTTCCCCTTCCTGTCGAGCATCATCTGGTGTCGGGAAATTTTTGGACGAGCGAGTGCCAATTGCGATCCCCCAGCTGCGGAGCCGTCTTTGTGCATGGGCCAGAGAGATCTGTGTAGATCTGCACAGTGTCTGGGTACTCTGCACCGAGTAGAGCCACGGGCTGTGCGAAATTCCTCCCCCAAAGACACCACATCCCGCTCCACTTCCAAGGAAAAGGCAAGCTCAAGTACTTGAGTACTGAAAATGACAAGCGCGCGGGAGGCGGGAGTAGCTTCGATGGGGAAAGAGAAGCTGAATATCAGAACTTATAGGGAAGTGATCGGCAGCCAAAATCTAGAACCCCAGTAGCCGTGGCAAACATTATTGCGTACTATGGCAGCCACGCGAGCCGCGGCACCTCAGGAATCTCCGCTTGTCAGGACTCTAAGAACCCTCTTTGCCGGATAGGGACCGAAGATCACTGCCAGACTTCGCGGTGCTCTCATGATTCATGCAGCAAGATTTGCCGAAGATCCTGTTGGCACTGAAGAACCTCATAATCGTGAAGGAAACATTTGCTCCATAGTCTAGCATTTTGTCAAACCCCTATGAGACCCCTCTACCAGCCTAGGATGTGGTTACATGGGCTCCCATGAATCTCCATCAGTATTGCGGCTCCATGGCAACCTCCACAAAGGCTTTTACGTCTCTAGCACATTTATTCGGCGGCTTCGAATTGCTGCGTTTTCGGTCCCCCGCAAAAGCATCATGACGTCTTCAATCTCATCAACGCTGCAAGAGCAGAAGTTGGAAGCGAGAACAGCGTCCAGAGCAAGTACATAGAGACCTGTACCCATGTGCCTACGGACTAAAATGTCCGGGAAAGTGACGTTGTAGAGAGCATGGGGTTGTGTAAAGCCCTGTTCTAAGAGACAGCCATGAGTTTCCGTGAGCGGTCCAGTGGGGCGATGGAATTAGCAGTCCAGGATCACACGCAAGGGTCGGCACGCTCTGTGACTCTGCTCATTGCTTTGAGAATGCTGACTTGTGTTACAGTATTTCTCCTTGTCTGCAATTACGGATTGCTTGCTAAGACATTGCAATTACTCTCATACTCAGCACTTCGACTTTTCTTGATACCACTGCCTAAGCCTTAGCAATGCTATCGTCGGCCTGCCGTAATGAAATCATTGTCTGGATAGTCTACGAGCAGCAAATGGGAAATGAATGCCACAGCTAAGGAACTTCCTCTCTTGCCATTTGCTCACGGACGATGCCCTGAGCATCGTTGATCAACTGGCCCGCCTATTGGTTAGCAGCCACTAGCCTCCCATTTCTTGACTGGCTAGGGGAAGTGTGGTAAATGGGCACGGCAAGCTAGCCTGTGAGACTGGTCGAGGCTGGCGAGACTGGATTGATATGCCTAGAAGGGCCAGGCGGTTTCCCACTCTCGGCAGTCTCACAGGATTTCAAGCACCATGTTTTTAGTTTCGCGAATGGCTGCCATTGATCATTCAAGGCCAGCCATGAGCTATACCCGTTGGTTTTCTGTCTGAGGTCGCGCGAAGTCATCAAGGGGTACGAATCTCGCGGAGCTGCTAGAGTGGCTGACAGTAAGCATTGGTGCATGAAGCTTGCAAGCAGCTGGCAGGAGAGCCTCCAAATTCTGGACGGATAGGTCGAGTTGGCCTGCTTCCTCGCAGCTTAGGGGTGTGTGACCCGCAAAGTGGTCCCTTAGACAAAATCTAGCGAGAAAATAACAAGCCGAAGTGCTGGGAAGAAACAAATAATGGGTGGCGAAGAATGGGAAGAACGCCACCCTTGGACCCCAGTTGCGGGAGGCTGCTCAACCCTGCCCACTCTTGTGGCACCAACTCTGCCTGTAAAGGCGTTGGCTTTGAGACTCGGGTGGTTCTGGCGACTTGCAAAAAGTTTGCGATGTACCTCTCCTCTTCCTGCCCTCAAAGGCTTGGCCGTCCCGCTGAGGAGGCAGAGGATCTTTCTCAAGAGGGGCTCGATGAGGGGCAAGCCAGAATGATCAGCATGCCAAAGGACCTTCTCGGAGTTATTCCCGGCACGAACCACGCCGGCTCGGCATCACACCTGAAGCTGTAGTACGTAACCTGGAGAATAGCAGGAAGCTACTACGCCGGATGCGATTGCACGACACCTGCTTTAAACCTGTGCGTGCCAGTGCCAACAGCATCAGAAGGGCCCTGAAGGGTCCGACTTAGCCTGGCCCACCGCTGTCTCTGCCAGAAAGGCCGGCTAGGAATCCTTGGTCCCTGGCCCCGTCTCTCAACCTGCATGGTGGCTTTTCCCTTGATGGCAAGGCATGGGAGATGTAGTGGAGGCGCAGATGTGATATACAGGAGCACGAGAGGTCATTAGGACTTCGTTGATCTGTCATATGCACCAAACCTTGGTCAAAGCTTGCTTGACCCTGATAGGTGTGCAAGGACCGCAAGCTTGTTGGACGCCACCCCGTAGAGCACTTGCGAGTAAAACGGGGACTACCTACGCCCTGCATTATGTCTCTGACCAGTCAATGTCCGGCAAAGATCCAGCCTGCGGTTATGGAGGAGCACGACGACGGCACCGGTGTGGTGATACGCAGTGCCAACTTCCAGGCTTGGTCCCTGATTCTGACCTCAGCGGCCGGCGAGCAAAAGATTGACACTGGCGTTGCATTGGATCTGTGGTCCAACTGTGGGCAGAGATGCGCTGTGACGATCCTGAGGGGACGTCTTGAACGCAGGACCCTGGAGTTTAGGCCAGTCAATGTACATGTATATTTTCTTACTAGGGATCTGGGCGTATCTTTTTATATCCTGCCCCAGAGTTTTGTTTCCGAAACCCTGCTTGTGACGAAGACCCTTCCAAGGGAAGCCAGAGACAATTGATGAATAAGAAGAGGCATTGGGCACATGCACAATCCCATTTGAAACAGGACGCCATTTCATCACTGATGCAACTTTTCGTCATGGGAGAACCGGTTAGCCTTGTACCGCCGATCAGATGCCATGATGCGAGTCGGATCGACGTGCTGGGCAACCCTAACAAGCTCGCGGGGCCACTGAAAACCCACTTGGGCAATGGCGACTCTTGAAACTCATCATTGACAGATTTGGCAGCGGCAACATCTGAACTTGCATGTGCTATGCAGCAACTTGCCAAACGTATGCATGTATTTTGTACTTGTCAAGCCACACTGTCAATCAGTCAGTTAGCAACTTGCGTAGTGTGCTTGCTCTGTTCCGGGTCTCCTATGTAGGTTGAAACCTATGTATTCCTTGGGCTGAAGGACCATTCATTGATAGATAGACGGGATCGAGGAAGGTTGCTTATTTGCCCTGGATGCTTGATTTCAGCTTGACTTGCTCGCCTTCGCCGTAGCTCTGCGCCCATGATGCAGAGTTCGTTCGGCCATTGTCTGGTGGCCATATTACTTACACGCTTAGGGAGTAGCCTCGACAGGTCCTGAAGCCATCGCTCTGGCTGTTGGAGAGACCGGACACGAGCTTCTCCGTAGTCACGACGATCTCTACCTCTCTGGGAGCCATCACGAGCTTTTGTTCTCCATTTAATAATAGCTTGCCAACGAGGGCGGGAGCTACTTTCTAAGAACCCAGAGTGGCGTTTTCCTCTTGCTGCGAGCTCTGAGTCGGTATCTTCTCGGGATGCGATATCTCTATGCGGCTGCTTATGGGGCTGAGCACGTCCATACTTGGTCATGATTGTCGGTAAGTACTGTACTCTACCAACTCGAGCAAAGCTTTTTCCTTGGGCAAGACGCTTCATTGCAAGGAATACGTTTCTGCTACTTCTCCTCCTCCTACCCCTACTGAGAGTGCGCGTGATGGGTCTGAGGACCCGGTAAGACTAGTAGCCATCCTCCGCCTGCTGTATGTACCGTAGTTGCAGTCTTTGCCCACCTGGAGTACCAAGATGAGTAAGTAGGTCGTACCTAGGTATGTAGTCCCATACCTAGAGAGCCTAGATAGTCCGGTGAAGGGGCCTGTCTTTCAATGGGCCGGCTAGAACGATTGTGGCTCAGCGACCGGGTCTCTTGATGGGTTGAAGAGTCTAGTGTAAGGGGAGTTGTGGGTGGCGAAAACGGCTCTTAGAGTCGAGTTGGGTCCCCCCCGTCCACCACACCCATCCATCTGCTTGGGTGCGATTCGCCCCGGCCGCAATAGCGGAAGCATCCCAAACAAGAGATTCCCATGGCTTTTCCCCATCTGCTCCAACATGCGAATCAGGCCGTTTTCCTGCCCGGGGTATCCCATCCACGGTACCTTTCAAGCCACTCGACGCCCTCCAACTTACAACAGAACAGCATTGTACCGGACTGTTGCATCCAGGCAGTCCAGTCGAGTCCGGCCCGCACAGCACTCCATGTAGTCTGTACCTGATGCCTGATACCTGGCCTCGCTACCCTGGGCCTCTCCCCTGGCGCGACCGTCCGTCTCTTGACTACCTTGCCTTGGCCTGGCTCTGCACTGCAGTCTTTCTCTTCCTGGTGTTGTTCCCTAGCAGCACCCCTCTGGGCCCGTTGGGTGCGCGCCTCTGCCCACTCGCACTCCCACGCCCGCTCCCTTGCTGCACCCTGGCCGAGAGCCGGGGTCCTCCTGCACGTCTGGTCTCCCAGCGCCAGTGTCCTCTCGCTCCACCAGGCGTCCCCCGATCTCTCGTCCTGTTCCTGCGATACATCTGGCCCAGGCTCGAGTCTAGAGAGAGCTAGACACGGACATGCCACCGACCAAAGCCCTACGGAATTTTAGCCACCCGCAGCAGCGGTCCCTGTCACGGGCTCGTCATCTTCCCTGTAAACCCGGGCCCGTCCTATGTCTTCTCTACCATATTCCACCATAAATATACTGGGATTCGGGGAGGTGATTGTCGAAGCTGAGGGCAGATTCAGTACCGTTTTCGACCAGCCAGCTTTCCAGAGCTGCCCCTACCGTTACTCCAACAGGAACACCACCGCAACCTAAACAACCTAAACTGGCCCGGACATCCAGATCGACCAGGGGACGTGTTTCTATCTTTATACTTTCCCCTTCCTCTTTGATCCAAAAGAGCCCGTACGTACGTCTATATTGCGTCGTTGCTCTCATCTGGCTTGACGTCTTCCCGAACAAGCCACAGCCACATCCGAACCTCGCTTGGCTCTATACCTTGTCTCCAGTGTCGTAGTTGGCTCTGTCATCGTCGGCAGTGCCCAACCCGGCGACGCCTGCCCTGTCACTCGAGTGCAAGCTAAACTCATATCGAATCGATCACTCTATCGTTTGCTCGTTCTTTACCAGACAGCTGTGGCAAACGTTGGACACACCAGCCACGAAGCTCCAGGGATAAGAGCAGCCGCAATTGGAGCCTCGCTTTCACTCTATCGTTTCAAGACACTGCCTCTATTCAGGCTTTCCTGCAGCTCTGCTCCTTGGGACCAGTGCACCCCTGCCCGTCGGAGTCTTCTCTGCTTTTGTATTGGACGCCTAACAAGGCCCGATCGCCTCCCGGAAGCGGTGTCAACGGCCCAGAAGAGGCCAGCCTGGGTGTTAACTAGGTTAAAGGTTATAGGGAGCTGAAGCACACTCACATCATCCCCCCCTAGCTCTCAGTAGCCGCTGCCCAGAGTCGAAAAGACAAGCGAAGCTTGATATTTGGCGAGCATATCCTGCCCAAGTCATTTCCCCACAGACTTACAGCCCATCTCTTTTGCGCCGCGTCTACCAGAAAGCCCTCCCACCACATCTCGACCCCAACTCTGACTTAGGGCTTTGTTCGTGTGTGTTGAATTCTGCTCCACCCTAGCAAAAAAAGTAAGACTTTGAGTGTGTTTGTTTCAAAGGTCTGAGCTCTGTTCAATGCCTTGGATGGGCACACTGACAGTCGACTTAGGGCTAGGATTTTGTCAGCCAACATTGTTTGGCACTATAGAAACACAAATGGGAGATGTTCCACCTCAACCTACTTCAGCAAGCGACTACCCGACTCAAGACGCGATAGCGGGTTCCTATCCTGGGATCAACCCTCTGGAGGGCCAACAGGCTTTTGCCCAGGGACGGGGAGCAGTCGACTTGTCATCCACGTTCCCAAATCAGTTCCAACACCCTTACGGGCCCCAGCATGCCTTCTCGTCACAGTTCGACATGTCACAACAACCACAGGGTCCAGGCCGATCAGGGCCTTACAACATGAGCGCAATGGCCGGCGCCCTTCCGCAGACGAACTTCAGACCCGGGCAGTATCCTACACAACAGAGATTCAACGCCTCAGCGCCTCCCCAGAATGTAGTCGGGCAGATGCCTGCTCAGTACGGCGCACAGGCTACGATAAACCCTATACCAGGCCAACAGTACTATATGCCTCAACACGCTCACCTCGGACAGTTCTACGGGACGCCTATCTCGCCATCTCAGCAGCAAGCGAACATGTCTCCTCGTGGAAATGTCGGATACTATCCAAATCAGCTCGTCCTCAACCAGCAGCAAGCTCATCCCCAGACCGCTTACTACTACACACAGGCCGCTCATTATCCTGGCCAAGGACAGGCACTTCAGGGACAAATGATTCCTGGGCAATATCTTGCATCAAATGCAGCGCAGTCTGATCCAAGACTCGGTCAGTCGGCAGGTAGCGATACCAGCAGCCTGGCCTTCAGCCAAGCGCACGAACAAAGACAACGTGAGACGTCAAAAACTCGTGTCAGATGATTAAACTAATTCGGTAACAGCTTCAACAGATAGCCGATTAAGCGTGGTTCGAGGCCCCCCTAGAAAACCGAAACAGAGCGGTGAGTACCTGCACCCCTTTTGCATGATTAGAAACGACTGGAATAGAAGTTAAACCACGTCCAGGACATGCCATCTGGATTGGAAACCTGCCGCCTCAGACCGACTTGATGAGCCTTGTACACCACGTCTGCAAGGAGACACCAGGCTTGGAGTCTCTTTTCCTCATTTCGAAGAGCAACTGCGCCTTTGCAAACTTTAGGGACGAGGGCAGTTGTGTGGGAGCACAGCAGAAACTCCATGACTCAAAGTTTCAGTCGGTTAGACTCGTAAGTCGACTTAGGAAGAGCACCGTGGAGGGCGCCGCTGGTGTTACGGCCCCTACAGGTCCGGCGGCTTCGACGCCTCAGCAAACAACAGCACCTGAGCCACAAGTCAATGGTGAAGGTATCCAAAGTCCCGAAGAGAGTGCAAAGGTAACTCCTGTTGCCGCACCGTTCCCGGTGGAGCAGAGGGATATCTCCCCAGAGTCCTCTACTCCGCAAAAGGACAAGTTCTTTATTCTGAAGAGTCTTACGGTAGAGGATCTTGAGCTGAGCGTTCGTACTGGCATATGGGCTACTCAGGCACACAATGAAGAGACACTGAACACTGCTTTCAAGGTAATGAAGCCTCCTGTTGGACGAGAATGGTTAGAGCGACCGTACTAACTCGTCACTTTTGAGCAGAGTGTCGACAATGTCTACTTGGTGTTTTCTGCGAACAAATCAGGAGAATATTTCGGTTACGCGAGAATGGTTTCACCAATTAATGAGGACCCAGCTGCAGCAATCGAGTTTGCGCCCAAAGCTCAGACCGCCAGCGATTTGGACCTGCCAAAGGCCATCCCCACCGAAGCCACGGAGTTCGCGCCCAAGGGACGGATTATCGATGACTCCGCACGAGGTACGATTTTCTGGGAAGCTGAGCGCGAGGACCAAGTCGATGGCGCAGCCGATTCAGAGGAAGTGGGGTCTACGAAGGAAGGGGATGACTCGAGCACCGCAGGGAGCGGACATGAGGGCGGGGAATCCAAGGCGTGGGGAAAGCCCTTCAAGTTGGAATGGCTGTCGACAACCAGACTCCCGTTCTACAGAACACGAGGCCTTCGGAATCCTTGGAATTCGAACCGAGAGGTCAAAATTGCACGAGACGGCACGGAGCTAGAACCATCGGTCGGTCGAAGACTCATTGGGCTTTTCAACCGCGTCCAGAGCCCAGCGCCGGGAGCAATGGCTGGCATGAGGCAGGGAATGCCGCCCATAATGGTCGGTTACCCGCCTATGGCCGGCCGACCACCGTACCAGCAGTGAAAAGGGGATTTTGAGGGGATTTGAAAAGGGTTATTTCGGTCGGATTGCTTTCAAAGGGGAATATGTGAGTTATTCCATTGTATCTACAGAGGGGCCAGCGAGTCTAGCCCTACAGTTGTCTTCAATGCTTCTCTATCTTCCTGTCTGTCTAATCTGGACCACCATCATTTTGTCGGCTGGCGGAGCAAAAGACTCACCACCGCGGACGGGCGGCATATTCGGACTATGGTAGCTACGAACAACAAACACACAGCTATGCTGGACATAACTAGTCTAGAGAGGGGCTTGAGTTGAGAGGAGAGGAATGACTACTGGAAGCCGGAGCCGGATCTCAATGCTAATGTAATTGGCACCTAATAGAGACAAGCAAACACATTGAGTAGCCTCTTTGTTCCAGGGAAGCACCCCTCCTATCGTGAACATGATCATGCTCGCATGCCTCAGTTCCCAGGTGTGTCACTTGGCTCCCTCCTGTCTGCATCACTCTCCAGCAGAATCCCATCCACTGCCTCCCCGGCGATCTCAGCGTAGGCTCCTCACCTTAAGATCTGCACTCCGGTGTTAAGCGAGGCCGTCAAGTGCCGCCGCGGATATGCCTGTTCTCTTGCCCATCGCGGTGGCAAAAATCTGAAAACCCTTCCTACTAGATATTTCCTCGTGCTCGTGAAGAGCCGTCCAGGATACCCCAATATGAACCAGCCGGTTCGGTCAGACTCTCGTCGAAATAAACGGTCTTCCCCGTCAAATTCTATGTGGAGATCGAACAGGTGGCGAATCTGATGTGGCTGATGACTTTGCAAGGCACGGAGGCTGGTTCCGGCAACCTCTGGTTGGTGAAAGGAGCCACAAATTGATGGAGGTGGTTGAAGATTCAGGATAAAGTACTGCATCGCATGACCTGCTAAGATCAATGAAAGGTGGACCTGAAGATCTGGTCCCTCTCCTGCCAGTTTATAGGATTACCAATATGGAGACTAGCTTCCTGGGATTCCCTGTCTAACAGATTGGCTGGTGAGGTACATCTAGCTCGGAGCCAATGGCAACGCCCTAACTTCATTGAACACCCCACGCCGTGTCTCCAACCTGCCCCCTGGCGTTCTGGATTTAAGAGATCACGGCCTCCACAATACATCGCAGCTACGGTCCTTGACTAGGAGAGGAACGACGCTGATGTCAATGAAGCCATTGCAAATACTGTCATATGCGCCAGTCGGGTGGCGTCACCTCAGCAAATGAGGCTGCAAAGCAAAGGAAGTGAAGAGAACTGGTTTTGGGCAAGTTGCCTGACATTTCTCTGACCTGATGGTACAAGCGCCCGAGGTCGCGCCTCACAGAACCCCATCGAAGGTTCCAGTGCCATCGCGGCAGTTCGCGATAGCTTCGTGGTCAGACATTCCTTTCCACCACAGGCAACTGCGATGCGACATGTCTGTTACATTGCAGTTTCTATGCTTTGCACGCACATTCGCTAGGCTTCTCGAAGCGCCTGTAATTACGTGTCTGTTTCCATGATTGTCAGCTTCTTTCCCGTTCCCGAAACTGGGAGAAACTCCCATCATGAGGGATTCAAACTATAAATCTTTGGCTAACCTGCCTTGACTCTCGACCATCTCTTCTTCTCATCAGACATCAAAAAAGTAAAGAGTTCAATGCAACCTGCGAAATACACATTCTCAAGAAGACTCCCTAGAGCACTTCGCAATCAACAAGTCAACCTTCTACGACCACTCTCGACAACAAACACCATGGCTTTCTTCCCTCGATCCTATCTCTCTCCTGAGACCTCCTTCACTCCTCTCTTCCGCCTCCTCGACGACTTCGACAACTACTCCCGCGAGGTCCAAGGCAAAGAGGGCAACAATGGCCGTCGCGGTCAGCACGCAGTTCGCACTTTCAACCCACGCTTCGATGTCCGCGAGACGGAGAACAGCTACGAACTGCACGGCGAGCTCCCTGGAATTGAGCGCGACAACGTCCAGATCGAGTTCACCGAGCCCCAGACCATTGTGATCCGCGGCCGCGTCGAGCGCACCTACACCGCCGGCACTCCACCAGCTGGCCTTGTTGGCGACACACAGATGAGCGGCGCCATCACCGAGGCCGGAGAGAAGGAGAAGGAGAGCCACCACGCCAGCGTCTCCGACGAGGCCGACGAGACTGCCAAGGAGAACGGCTCTTCTACCGAGATCCAGAAGGCGGGTGAGAAGCAGGCTCCCGCTGCTCCGGCTCAGCCAGCTGAGAAGTACTGGGTCAGCGAGCGCAGCATTGGCGAGTTCTCACGCACCTTCTCATTCCCCACTCGCGTCGACCAGGACGCCGTCAGCGCCAGCCTGACCAACGGCATCCTGAACGTCACTGTTCCCAAGGCGAAGAAGCACGAGTCCCGCCGCATCAACATCAACT
This sequence comes from Phaeoacremonium minimum UCRPA7, assembly GCF_000392275.1. NCBI lineage: Eukaryota > Fungi > Ascomycota > Sordariomycetes > Togniniales > Togniniaceae > Phaeoacremonium > Phaeoacremonium minimum. The sequence continues at coordinate 332,920 of NW_006921443.1, read as the reverse complement.
AAATGAATCTTTCAATCATTCCTGGCGTCAACACAACACACTCTTAATCCGCTCACTTCTCTTCACACACAAACAACACATCACTCGCGCGTAACGGTGTTATGGAACGGGATTCATAATCATGGTTCATGAAGCTTTTGATTCGTTGGCACTCCTTTGCTTGGGCTTTTGCATAGCGGCGGCGTCTCACATCGTTGGATGGAATCGCATAATAATGGTCAAGGTTGATTAGGTAGTTAAGAGTCTTTCATTAGCACTCTTCTATTGAACAACTATAGCTTAACATAGCTACAATACAATAATCAAAACAAAATCTTACTAACTCTGCCTCTACTTCTCTTGATGTGATTCTCGTGACTCCTGACAATTACAATTCATTGTGTAATGAAGTATTTGAACCTTGTCGCAATTGTAGTTGGAAGACATTGTCCTACCAAAGCTTGAGAGCCCTGGTATGGTGTGAATCCCTACGGTATCCCGCATGCGGGGAAGAGGCACCGCAAATCGGCGCTGCCTCTGACGCAATGTGCCGAAGTGGGTCGGCGCATTCGGGGTCCTGGCCCGGAGGATTATACGAATTGTGCTTTGATATAACTTTATTTACTTACACTCATGCCTGAGTCTCGTCGACAGATTGTAGCAAAGTCCCTTGCAGTTCTCCCAGTGATACTTTTCATGGGATTTTGGTCTGAACATCTCTTCTACCAGTAGCCAGCAACACGATGTCTGCGGCAGCGCCATACGAGCCTCTCGCCAAGGAGGCGGCGAAGGGCTTCGCCAACGCCTCGGCCTACGATGCATATAGGCCATCGTATCCGCCGGAGGCAGTTGAAGCGCTTCTGAAACAGCTGCACATTGCCGGCCAAGCGCATGCAAACGTGGTGGAGATTGCCAGCGGAACGGGCAAGTTTACAGAGCAACTGGCCGCCCGACCCGAGAATTACAATGTCATTGCAATAGAACCACATGCCGGCATGCGCGCCGAACTAGAACGAAAGGCACTCCGAGATGTCAAGGTTGTCGACGGCCATGCTGCTAAGATGCCAGTTGGGGATGAATGGGGAGATGCGTGCATTGCAGCACAGTCCTTTCATTGGTAAGCTCAAAGGGGCCGCTTTCAACAGCATGCTGCTGGCTTTGTGGATCATATGGAGCAGAATTGCTCATGAGAATCTAGGTTTGCGACAGATGAGGCGGTGAACGAGATTCACAGGGTACTGAAGGAGAAGGCGGTGTTTGGCATGATCTGGAATGTTGAAGACTGTAAGATTGTGTCGTCTGTTCTTGCGCTCGATGCATGGAAACTAACACCATCCAGACAATAAGCCATCATCGTGGAAGGCTACAACGGCATGGGAGCAGAAGCTCAATAATCTAATATTCTCAACTTCGACGGATGGGCGCCCTCGTTTCCGTGATCAAGCCTGGCAAGAAGTGTTTCAGAAACAGTTGAAGTCAAACCCACTGCAGGTAATTCGCGACACATTGATAGACAGGCTGCCCAAATTCTCGGTGCCTCTAGGTCAGGACAGCGTGTCATGGACCGTATGGCTTACCGAGGACGCATTATGGAATCGCTTCAACACGCTGAGCCAGATCGCAGTGCTAGAGGGCGAGAAGAAGGTGGCTGCACAGGCATGGTTCAAGGAGGCTTTGACGATGGATGACGTGGAGAGAAACGAGAAAGGCGAGGTAGCGGTTCATGGAGTCACATACTTTGCCTGGACGGATAGAATGTAGAAAGCATGGAGAAGATGGTTCCATGTTCAGGGCGCAAGCATTTGTAAGCGTTATTGTATTGGCCAGGGCAACCCTGGCTATTTCATCCGTTTTGCAGAACGGAAGCTTAGACTGAGCGGCTATGGCTTAATCCACTTGACCGAGATCAACCTTTCAGATCTCGCGCATGTATTTGACGTGTAAATTGCACCACGTCACCTCGATTTCAGAGGTAGGCTTGGACGCAGGCTGTATCTGATAGCTCTGTAACCTGACTGTCCCCATCATCCGATGATTCATGGAGGACCCCAAAGCTCCGTCCTCTCTCAATCAGCGGAGATGTACATGACTGTAGCTATCATCAGAACTCATTCTCTCGCGATTTCACTCACGACACCTACCGTTGTTCCCTCTCACGAATGCATCACCGTACGTTCTTCGCTTCGTACCATTGACATACTCCTCAGTCTTCTCCAGCGCAATGTTCATGTAGCCATCCACAGACTGAAGCTCTCCTATATGAAACCAACTCATTAGATGTCTCATACGACGAGGGGAGCGGGATTGTTGTGGTTTACCTTTGTAGACAACGCCGGAGTTGAGTTTGACAGTGACCGGATTGCCGATGATCTGGCCCAAGAAGCTGGACGGGTCCTTGCCGTCATTTGCTGATGCGCCGTTCTCCATGCTGGCTCCTTGTCTGCTAATCGGAAATCACGGGCTCAAGCTTCGTGAGGATGATGCGAATGTATGATCTCGTGCTATGAGTGAGGCTGGAAGTGTCGTTGAGTGGGCGACGGGCAGATTGAAGTGATTTGATGTGCTAGCGACACAGCCCCACTTTTTTGCTTTTTCTCCACGAGTGCATAGGTCACTCACACTAAGCAAGTACACCAGTATGCAGGTATGGCATTGCCCCCTTTTAGCCCCTGAACTTGATCAAGTCGGCTTTAAAAAATTCGACGTGGAAGCGATTCCTACGAAAGTGTACATAAGGTGTTGACATTACCAAGTCAGAGGGCAGTGAGCTATTCTCATTAGGAGGAACCTTCTGATTTTACGGTACTAGAATTCCTCACTTTACTACTAAAGGTCAACACTGCTTACCACGCTCCACTGCGCTTGACTATTCTACTTTCTTCTGTGATTTGCTAAGTAGATATCGAATTTCTTAGTAACAAATAGATTTCTTTAATTCATATTAGTTGAGAAATATATTTCCTACACGATGAATTCGACAATGATGGGGTTCTTATAAGGCAGTACAATTGGAACTATTGGTTTCCCAGCTTCTTAGCAGAGCTCGAGCTCGCAAGCCCCCTTCTACCTGAACGCCATGCCATACCTTGGTGAAGGCGTTCTATCACCGCCCATAGTCATAACATCATTAACCCTTAACAAATGGCCGTATGCGTGCTGGCCCTTCCATCACTTACACTCACTGAAGGAAGCTCCAGCTACCTCCTTCTGGATCCCAGACCATTTGCTCTGCCATGTCCCCTTTCAACACGCTATCAAAGAAAGTCACATCGACACCTTGGAAAGCCCAATCCTCTGCATCAGCCGTCAGATTCGGCACGGTAACAAGCTGACCGTTTCCATCATCTTGGAAACTTATGAGCGGTAGGTTCGACGAGTCGTGCGCTGGCTGATGATGCGGTTGGTGGTGCTCCGCAGGACCGAAAGGGTGCAGAGCACTTTGCCAGTTGTGAATCTGTGAGGGATCAACCACTGTCTGCGTGAGAGCTTGGCCGTTTGCCACAGGTGATTCAGGCGTCAGTGCCTGCGAGGCCATCGAAGTGTTTGACAAGGAGGTGCTGGTCAGTGTCTGCGCTTGTAGTTTGATCAATGTGTCGCGGGCGATCTTCACGGTACCGAGGTATGGGATCTTGAGGCGGAAGGATGGGTCTTGTCCATCAGTAGTATCTTCTTCGCTGACGTTGCTGGTCGAGTACGAGTTGTTGCCATCTGCGGCATCTGCTTCGACGGCAAGAAGCTTTCGAATTACTTCCCCTGTCTGCATAGAGAGTGTGTCGCCGCTTACGCGGTTCAGTGCATCCATAGTCTCCATAGCCTTCTCAATTAATGCTCGATCGTTCAGTCTTTGGTGCGACAGAATATCTCCATAGCTATTCCGATGGCTGTCTAGATGTGCTAGAAGAAGAGCGAAGGATGCAGTAAACGCACAGAAATCGACGAGTCGACAGCAATACGCCACTTTGACGAATGCACGGAAGGGGATAAACCTTGTAAGGACCTCCCGACTTGCATAGATTGATGTGATCTTACTATAGTCGTACCTCCTCTCCATTCCATTGCGAAGCATAAATGGCAAATGAACAATAGTCAGGAGGTTGTAATGAATGATTTGGGTCTGGCCCCTCAGGACATCCGATGTCATTGTAGGCCCATCGAGGCCAGCATGAAGTTCGGGTATTTTCCACCATGCCGGCGGTACGGTCTTTGCAGCCCTTTGAAGATCATAGTCGATGGCTTGCGTAGTGGCGAACTCTTGATAGTTATCCGCCTCATTGCGCTCAATGATTCTCAAGGCAATGACTGCATGTACTCTGTCCATCTTCTCTGTTGACGTGCTACCCATCATGGCCTCTTCAGAAGCGAAGGCATTGCTTGAGATTGAGCTTGGTAAGCTAAGAAGCAGTGATAGATAGCGATCAGTATAGGCGAGTCGAAACCAGATAGCCGGAACGGACACACGGGTTGTACGAGGATCCAGTACCCTCACGGCTCGAGGATGTGCGCGGTGGAAACCCATGAACTGGGCGAGGCTTGTCGCGCGCCTAATGCAAAGCCACGCTCGACGTAAATTACCGTCGTTGATGAGATATATTCCTTCTAGTAAGAGGCACTGAAGTCCCTCAACCGAGTCAAGTAGTTTCTCGTTGGTAGTAACTAGACTGGTAGCTAAGTCCAAATATCTTGCTCTCAGCTGCTTAATGGGCTCAACCAGGTCAAGCCCACTAATGTCCTCGTCCGGATCAATCCGTTGGAGGCATAATGCCAGTTGTAGGAGGGCGCGAGCAAGTAGAGCCGGGTGGCTCGTGACGCTTGGTAGTGCAGATTGAACTGCAGCAGGCAGAACATTCGTGCTATACACACCGCTATAGCTATTGGTGACAAGGTGGAACCAGAGGTAGGTGTAACCAGCTTCGACAAGCCAATCTGCGGTTTGCTGGGACGGAAACGCAGCGTGGATGGCCTTTCGGATCTTGTCATATCGTCTATCACCGCCAGCCAACACACTGGGCTCAAAACCCGGTGCGGAATAGGAGAATTGTGCCTTTGGGACCTCCTGATATTGAGGCGTTGCGAAAGGGGTCTTGTTTCTAGCACATTCCCATGAACCGCCAGATCGATTGGGCTACTCGCACTCCGTTAATTATGGTTCTATAGTCTCTTGGAGCACAGTTGCAGAGAATAATGTACGAATACGAACCATGGTTGTGTAGTTCCCAGGTAGAATGCCTTCCGCCGTAGCGGAGGGGTGACTCGAGTACTCTTCCATCGGAGTGTCCGTGAGAGCCTCGGCAAGGCCGTTGCTGTTCTCATGCGGTTCTGCGCCATCTGGCATAACCTTCTCAATGAGTCTACCTAATAGGGCCTCGACTCTCAGGAGTCTGCCTCTCATGTTGGCATCCTCGTCGCCTATGGGAGGCTCGTAGGAGAACTCCTGGCTTATGCAGGAGGTCCCCCTTCTCACACACGAGACGCATATAGGATCGTTGTTTGACGCATAGAAACATCGTATCTTGCGTCTCTTGCCTGTAAGTTGCAATTAGCTATACATACTCTTTTTATATCAACCGGTCGGGACTGGTTTACACTCCCAGCAGCTACGAGTCCCCTTGCGTAGCTTTCTCTTCGCAAGTGGCTCGCGCTCAACTTCGGGGATCGGAGACGTAGACGACGCGGACGCGGACATACTGGCAAGCCTTGTGGTTTCTTGCAATTCCCGTAACGTCTTGCCATGGTTAGTCAGTACGGATATGGGACATATTTCAGTTGTGTGAGACGGCCGCTGCCCCGGTGCTCGGCGGAAGTTCAGCTCGCTCCGGGATTCCGCCGCATCGAATACGGGACGTGCATGTTAGTGTTGTACGCATTGCCTGTCTATCCTTGATGCCAAGCTCTCCTGCTAACGAGGAGAAGCCCGCTCATCTCTAACGATGAGTGAGCTCCATCTTGTTTTGAAAGGGGAAAGTGGCCTAAATTTCCAATCGTCTGTTTCAATGCTCATTGTAGTCACTGACAAACACAATATTATCACCGGCGTTTTTGTGAGACAGCCTCCAATGGAGCGTGATAGCCCTATAAGGCGGAGTATTGGGCTAGCAGAGACCCTTGGAGGTGTCAAGTCACCCCCCGCCAGCAATGAGGGTTGGGAGCGGGTGCCCAGGCGGATCTTACTGTGCAGTGTTAGTGTCCATTGGTGCGTTTACGGCTTGACAAGGGCACCGTAGTAACCCTGAGTTTTGGCGCATATCAGGCTTGCTGATCACCGAACCCAAACTTTGTCTATAAAAAGACCGAGAGATAGCCCCCAATTCGACACTAAAGGGCCCTAAACCCCAGGTTCTCTGTGGAGAATGAACGTTGTGTGGACACTCAGTTTGAGCCTCGACCTCTGCTCGCCTACGCCGTCCTGTCAGGCATTGGCGTGGCAGAGTCAAGACATGCCGCCTTCTTGACGTCCATCACCGTGGAATTGACTGCCAAGACTCAGAACCTGGCGGCGGCCGCTAACAGGCCAGTGTTGTGTTCTCTGCTGACTGTTGGACTTGCAGATGGGCGAATCAGCTGGAGCTCTACACGCCTCGTCGAGTGGCCATTCCTTATACATTACCCCCTTTTCCCCCTTCGAGAGCTCGAATGTGATCTTGTCGGTCTGATTGCGGCCGATAACAGGACGATAAGGGGCTAGTCAACATCCATGATGCAGGAAACAAGCAAGCAGGTTGTTGGGCGCCGAAGGCAAACTCCACGATGAATGATGGAAAAAGCACACCAAACCCTCCCTTTCGATAACGAGTCTATCTGCACAAGTCATGCATGTATGATAAGGAGGCGAACGATTGCACGCCGATCCCACCGCTTACCGCATCAATTCTAGTCATGTGCTTCCACCTAGCGATTTGCCAGGGATATTGGCATCCAGTACCCGTCGAGACAATTTGCCACAGTCAACACCATAATGAAAAGTGATAGACTTTCGGAATCAGATTGCATGCGTCTTGCTGACAAGTGCAGCCTCGATAGGTCGAGTTGACAAGTTGGCGATGTTGGTTGACTAGTGTTCTATTCTTGTCTTCGAGTGCCGATGATGAATCGATTGCCATATTCTTGCAAGTCGGCTGCGCGACCCCGCCTTCATCCCAGTGGGAGAAACGTGGAACCGGGACGAGGCTCTGATCATGGAGTTATTCATCATCGCGAGCGTTGCGATCGGCGCAAAGAACCAAGTGCGTGACCGGTTTGGCGAGTGTGGCTCTGATAGGATCAAGTTGGCTACAATTGCAGGCACAAACTAAGATTCCCCTTGTTTCCCACAAAAGTTCTCAAGGCTATGGCGGGCTACGTCTACGGAGCAAGAGACTTATACAATGTCTTTCCTGTAAATGCGGTGTCAGCTTCTCTAGGCATGGTAAGCACTTTGGAGTCTTTCAATCAAGCTAGTTTTTTTGTTGACGGACGCCGAGGGAATGGCACAATGATTCTATGTCATTACAGAGCACAGAGATTCCACCATTTTCGTGGACTTCCTTTTGATCGTCACTTCTAAGTGCGTGTTTCTTCGATGTTAAAATTCTTGGCAGAGCGTATACCGGTATTCGGTGTGCTGGGAAGCCGTGCTCGTGAGAAACGAGAATATCAAGCTTCATATCCGGCTTCTTTCTGCCACTGTACAATGCAATAATCTATTAATGTTGATATTGTAACTTACTAGCATCGCTTACTGATTACACCATCATATTATCATGATCTCCGTCTACCTCAAAGGGCTATGAAGGCTACTAGCATATCGGGTGTAAAGGAATACATCCGTAAAAATCCAGCCCAGGAGTTCGATCTATGCGTTTTGTGGCCCTTTTGGAAGTGACCGAAACAACATGAGACGTTGGCTGTCTCTCCTTTCCGCTGAAAGTGGCTGACTCTCTTTTCGATATCTTTCAATTCGAGCGTCAACTCATTCGTATTTGCGAGTTTCTTCCACTCTGGAGCCAACACCTTCTCTTTAAGCTTTTTTGTCGGGATTCTCCTTTCATAAAAGAATTTCGCTTTGACTTTCCTTCGAAGGTTTAAACTTGGCAAAGTAATTCTTAGAGATATCACGGACAGTTATACCGAGGACGCCCGTGTTCGCCAAGAACAACTGGGCACCTTAGAAAGACTTCCCTTCCTCATTCGCCCGCCATATATTCATTTCATCCAAATCCACGTCTTCAGCATGACTGCAATCGAGGAACATGACATGGAGGAGCTCCAGGGTGCATCCTACCTGTTTCGGTTTGAGCCCACAGTATATCGCAATGAAAAACATGTGCTAATCTTGAATAGCAAGCCACAGGAGATCCAAGTCAAGGTCGAGAACGACATCTTCTATATTCACAAGGCCTTGCTCATCAAAGACTCAGAATCTTTCAAGGAGTTACTGAGCACGCCGTTGAACAAAAGTGAAACACAAATCATTAAGATCGAGGGAATGAAAAGCAAGGAGTTCGGCGTTTACCTCGACTTTGTTTATCGCGGTTATACTGGTATGGGCCTGCATCGCCCACACCACGCAGCGAACTATAAGTACACGGAGGACATGTTACGCTTGTTGAAATGCTCCGCTCGGTTCGAGAACAAGAAACTGCTAGCCATCGCGACGACTCTATAGCTCTCTACCTGTCACGATTCACGCCTGGAGAATGGGAGGCCTCGTGCAAGCAAAACAAAGAAGAGTATACTCGCAATAGAGCCTGTGTCTTGGAGAAGCTTGCACTGATGTGCATGGCGGAAGGTCTTTCCCATTACTACGATCAGTTCGCCGAAGCATATGCGAATATGCCCGACAAGGTCTTCGCCCAGCAGGTCACATACCTTAAGGAGATTTCTTTCTGCAATCTGGTCTCGTCAAAATCCGCGAATCGTCGGGCAAATGCAGCGTCCTCGCCGGAAGATATCTCGCCTTCGTCGAATGTCGTTAAGAAGGTGGATAAGGTGGCGAGCAAGAAGAGAAAAAGAAAATCTTGATGATTCTTGATAGACCATGAAGGTGATGGCAGGACAGGAGAGCAAGCCCAATGCCTAGGCGATGTTAAGTAGTGTAGCGATGGACGACTCGTGCACGACGAGATCAATATGGGACAGAGGCAAAGCTATCATGGCTTATTATAGATAAAATAGGTAGAACTTGAAATACCTAAGGCTTTCTCGGGTTCTAGAATGGAGCTAGCTTCCTTTCCCCAACGCATATCTTCATTTTTCTCAAGTAACTCACAACGCTTGGATTTCACTACTTACGCCCTGACCATTTTCCTCACCTAAAGCACTATCTACCTTTTTAGAAAAGAAAGTCACCCTGAGGCGCTCTTTCTCACTGGGCTTGGTACCTCTCACAAAATTCTATCTCTGTCAGCTCTATCAACTCTCACCGCAGTAGCATACACCTTTGGGTGATGCTGCCATCACACCATTTAAATTTTATATGGATTTTATCACCTTATCAAGCAAGTTATGGTCCATTTATTTTTGGCAGACCTGATAAATTCGCCTGACCGTCGTGGCCCTCTGAAAAGCTCGGTCTTCCTAAGGAACCTGAGAAAACCCAAGCTCACCCCTGGTACCATCCCGTGATCTTACCACTCCCTTAACTTCCTCTCAACTCGTGTCTCTTTCTTTCCTTCAACCTTTTCGCACACGGACGTTCAACCCAATCTTGTCGCGCATCATTTTTACGCTTCACTCTACCTGCGTGAAGCCAACCTTCGTATCTTCCGTATGACGATGGCAGCACAAGACGTTGATGGCGAGATGCCTCAGCTTCTCTTTTGGTAAGGGATTTATCTTCGCAAAGCCAGACTGTAATAGCGCTTACCTTTTCAGGGCACCACAAGAGATTGTTATCGTCACAGTTGGGAACAAAGCTCAGAAGAAGGAGTTCAAGGTCTACAAGGAACTTCTGGCGCAGGATTCTAGCGTTTTCAGAGACGCCCTAAACGAATCAGAAAATGACGTCGAGGTCCAGGAGATTGATCTCGGAACAGAGTTCAAAAGCTGGCATTTTGGTGTCTACGTAGATACCTTGTATCGCTCCTACTTCGTCAACGATTTCAAGCTGCGCAAACAGCACTTACGAAAGTGGGAGCCCCTGGTCGGCACGCTCACATTATGGAAGATCGCGAACAGATTCGACAATTCCAAAATCACCTCCATCGCTTCTGAGTCTATCAGATTTCAACTATCCAATTACAGCACTGCTTGGTGGAAGAGAATGTGGGGGAAAAAGACAGCTGCGGAGATGTTGGCGACTTTGAAGTCATTCGAGAAGGCGGCTCTGAAATGTGAGGTGGAGCAGCTACCATTTCAGGACGAGATCATTCAGGCATGCGGTAACATGCCGCCTCAGATCTATGAGAAACACGCAGACAAGCTCCTGCCAGAGTTTGCGATGGAGCTCTCGAAGAAAATCACAATGCGGTTCGCTGACCCAGATCTACAAGAATCTATCAAGCGTTCAAGTTCGATGACACCCACAGAAGATGGTAACTTGTCTCTGGGTGATGATACAGTGATACACCTGGACTGAGAGATCAAGATACCGGTCACATATGATAAGCTGTGTATTATTGGCTAAGCATTGGGGATGGGCCCCGAGTTCAGAAGCACCACAAATGCTTGAGCAGCTAGATTTGCTATATACTATCGAGACGATGGATGAGTTTCAACATCGTAGGACTGCATTTTACTCGAGGCACAGTAATGCTGAGCTTCGCGGAGAGGGATTTCACGTATGAACCAGCTGGACCTCGAGCTGCGACGATCATGCCGAGATAACTTGCATTGGCTAAACAATAAATACATTACTAGAACAAAGTCTCAAGTTCTATAAACTCTTTGCCATAAATGTCTCTTGCCACTAATAAATCTTTGCTTGGTGAGGCCATGAGAATGGAGCCGGGACGGTTCGACGATGGAGCTAAGGGTGTGTCACTAAGGGGCTCGGGTCGTCCGAAGTCAGCACTGAATGACTCTCTCTTCTTGGCCACGAGACCATCCCGCAACAGTAAAAAAAATCGCTTTTAAATCCTGAACAAGGGCCACGCCATTTACATCCCAGTGTGCTGCTTCTCTTTGGTTGTTTCTATTTCACTCTTTCCTTTTTTATGGAACTAATATGGGTGGTCTTGCTTTCTCTTCAGGTGTGGAGGCGCTTCACACCCCACGCTTGCCAGCCTTGGTCTACCACCACATGAGGGACAAAGTCCACACAATACTCCGAGAGGTCTTTGTTCATGTTGCAACTCCAATCGAAGGTCCAGGCAAGAGAGACTTTGGCGATATTGACATCCTTGTTGCAACCGAAAAGCAGCCAGTCGAGACCAATGATGGTACTCGAGGGTCATCGCCCAAACAGCTTCTAGCTACCATTCAACAAGCCTTGCAAGCGGAGAGGGCTATCTTCAACGGTGCAGAAGCTTCTGTCAACCTGACCATTCCCTGGCCAGCCGAGATTGCCTCTACTATAGATGGCGCCGCCGAAACAACTCAGGCCATTGGCGATGAGAGCCTGCTCGACGTCGACAGCTTACAACCCCGCTTCATTCAAGTCGATGTCCGCATCTGTGCTTCTACAGGGCAAATGCTGTGGATTCTCTTCAAGCATGCACACGGCGACTTTTGGAGTATCATGGGTAGTACGATTCGACCCTTTGGCCTGACTGCAGACGAAATCGGCCTCTACATTCGCATTCCTGAGATCGAGGACAACAACCGCAAGCTGGCCAAGGTCTTCCTAACGGATGAGCCAAAGGAGGTCTTACGGTTCCTGGGCCTCGAAATTGACAGCTATTGGGATAAGCCATTTGCTACCGCTGATGATCTTTACGAATACGCTGCGAGCTCCAAATTTTTCTGGATCGACCCCGAGGTCAAGGACGGTGAGCATGGGGATGGAGTGCATGAAAATGGCCCAGGGACTACGAGGCTCACAGTGGTTATAGGGCAAGGAACGGTTGAGGACGCCAAGATGCAGCTCAAGTCCAACGACAGACGACGAATGAACCAGCGACCTGTGTTTCGAGGATGGATTGAGGAATTTATCCCGCAGTGCCGTGAAAAGGGACGATTCCTGCCCTCCGATCCGGAGATGACTAGGGAGCGAGTGCGTGTACACGTCCGCGGCGACGCCTTCGCATGCTTCCCGGGAGTTGAGGAGGAATATATGAACCGGTTGACAGTGTGGATGGAGGAGAAGTCCAAGAACAACGCAATATCGATCATCAAGGACACTGTTCCGCATGATCTCGACCCTCAGAGGCGTGGCAATTTGATTACAGCACTCAAAAAAATCATCCTCATGGATGACGAAAGCTTTGGCATCCTTCCCGAACGACCGTTGAAGACTCCTGGTGGTATGTATCTCATTGAAGATATCCGCAACTGGATTACCGAGAACTGGCAGGGGGTTTATGAGATAGCCTGGCAGAAGCAGATCGAGCGGGCTCGGGAAGGAATGGCCCTAAAACAAGCGAAAAAAGAGAAGGCCGACAAGGGCGAAGTATGAGCGCGCTTTACAGACTCTTGGCCTTCACTATACATCATGTCTTCGTGTATTCTCAGGAGACTTGTCAGTATTTGCTTATAAGCGCGGTGTTTGGGACCATGGTAGCGTTGATCTAGGGACAATAATCGTTCACGAATTCTGATTCTGTTGCATCCTTCAAAGCGCTTGCCAATGCCCATGCGAGGCAGATATGCTTGAAGAGATCCCATCTGTGATGTGCCAAGACTGTCGGCACAGATCAATGTGAGGTTCATCATAGTGTATTATTTGCTGCCTCTGACCTACACACATCCAGGTCAATGTACCCTACTCAAACGCCGACAACCAGAAACAGCGACACAGAACAAGCCTCCTTCGCCGAGTAGTACATGACACAAAATGTACACAAATTTGTGATATAAAGTCATAATCGTTCATCATGCCCTCGCATTGGTACACCTTTTTGACCTCTTGATGCAGACTTTTGAGAAACCGCCAAGAGCCGCCCCTTTACACAATCCATGAACTCCAATCGTGACACGCTGAGGACGCAGCGACTTTGGACAAGAAGCAGTGCAACGTTACCACCAACGAGATGACTTCTCTTCCTCGAAAAGTGGCTCATCCTTGTCCATGCTCTCGTTGCCAAGTCCATCTGGAATATCGTAGCCCATCTCCCTTGCCTCCTCTGCTCTTTCTCGCTGTTCTCTCGCCCTGGCCAGAGCCTCAATTTTCGGTAGCATTTGTGGGTCGGGCCTGAAAGGTGGCAACAATCCCCTCCTAGCAAGCCTTCTGTTGAGCTGAATCCGTTGCTCGGCATTCATCCATGGCCTGTCAATCCGGTCGACTTGGCGTATGTCCGTGTCGGTACACCAATCCCAAGCGTCTGCGTACATGTCACTCAGCTCATCCCTCCAGAGCTTCGCAATTGGACGCAGGGTGCCGCCTGTAACCCATTCATCAAGCTTGACAGGAATGACATAGCCAAACTTGGGAGCATTGTGAGGTGTAGTACAAGGTCCATAACATATATCTCTATAGCCATAGAAGGACCACATCACAGACTCGGCGGCGTACCAGATCGAGCAGAGAAACAGCAGCAGGCCCAGGACTGTAAACTTGAACTTTGGCTTCGTGTGGTAGAGTCGAGGGATGGGAACGTGTATATACATCATGCTGCTGGGAGGAGTAGCTAGACACTGTGAACAAGTGGTAACGTGGTGATGATCCGGGGTGGCGGATAATTTGGAAGTAAGTTTGAGGTCGGAATGAGAGACCTTGTGCTCCAAGCGCTCGATGCCCTGTTTGGCGGTGTGAATACTGACAAGGCCAGTCTTGAGAGACTGTGTCATTCGCTCGTAAGTCTCGAGCTCTTCGTCGCGATCAGAAGCTACTTTTGACTTAATGTCTTCCTCAGTCTTGATCAATTCTGGCTTCAAAACCTCGTCGATGTCTGTAGGTTTGATATCGTGAGCAACGAGAAGCTCGGCTAGATCATCAAGAGTGGAATCTTCTATCTGATTTTCGCGGTGGATTGCTTGCAAGTCGTCTTTCACGGATGGAGGTTTAGCGGAATTGATCAGACGTGAGCGATTTCTCGGAAGAGATCGAGATCTTCTTGATGGGGCTGAGCGGGTGCGAGCTTGTTGCCTTTGGTCGCTCACTTGTTCCCTGCTGGCGCGAGGTGATATACTAGAAGGACGCGATGGAGGCTTCCCCAGTGGCGATGTTGAGTTTCGCGTACTCTGAACCGTGTCCGAGGGTGGTAAAATGCTTTCGACCTTCTCTATTTTTAAGGTTGCTGGGGTTTCAACGTACGCGCCGGTGACTTTGGGCGTAGGAAGACTGAGGGGATCTTGTTTTTGGGGGCGGGGTGTTGCCTCGACCTCTTCTTCTTCCTCCTCTGATTCGGGTGATGGAGCTCTGATGGATCCTCGCTCTGAGTGGTTGTCGAGAGGGGCAAATAATTTCATCTCCCCCTCGATGCGTTCTATCGGGTCAGAATCTGAATGCGCCATGCTCGATCGCTTGTCTGAGAGAGATTCCGCAGAAGGGTCACGTCGCAGACCAGCAAAGCCCACTGTGGGTCTAAGGTGTTCTGCTGGCTTGACCTCAGGAGCGCCTTCCTTCTTGTCTGTCTTTGTGCTACCGTTGTTTACACTCTGCACCTGCTTCGCGGAAACCCCGGACCCCACCGTAGATTTTTCATCCTTTCGTTTTACTTGATCATCCGGCCCAGGACTGTTGCTTGCCACCCGCGACAGCCTGCGTAGTAGATCTCGAGAGTCATCCCGGGACTGGGAGCTCCCCCTACTGGATAAAGTTACACCTTGGCCGCCTCTTTTGTCTGCCTCTGGGAGCTCAATAGCAGTATTAACGTCCTTTTCGCCCTTTTCTTTACTAGAGCTGCGGAAAATTGTCACTGGTGTATTTGGCACAAGCTTGCCTTCTTTCTCTGGAATTGTGTCCTTGTAAGACTGACGTCTTGTTCCAAGGCCACCGCTTGGGCTGGGTTCTCGCAACACCTCTCGGCTGGGTTTCCGACTTATCTCGGGCGAAAGAGATGGAGATTTTGAATTTCGTTCTCGAAGCTCGTCCAAACGTGCTGTAGCAAGAGCTTTCCTAGAGAGACTCTCGATTTCGCGGGCACGGATCTCGTCGAGTTTGGTATTCGTTCGTCGTAGTTGATTGAACGTCTGGCCACTCCCCTCATTTGCCGATTTGCCATTCTCCGAATCTGCTCCAACCTCTTGAGGAGGACTATTCGGAAATCGTGAAGCTGCTTCGATTTCTAGTTGTCGAAGCTCGTCGAGTTTTGTGTTTGTGCGGGCGGGAAATCGGATGCCGTCAGAAGGCCGCCTGTCCGTTCCAATTTCCAGGCGCTTCAGATCGTCCAACTTTGTGCTACTCCTCCTAGGTTTCACAGGTGGGCTGTTGGAAATTTGAAGGTCGCCAGCGGTGAAATCCTCTTCCGCCTGCCAGGCGAAGCTCTTGTTTGGGGAACGCGTTGGCGGAACGGTTCCTGGTCGTACCTTCGGCGAGCCCGCTCCAAATGGCATGCGGTCATGCTCGATAGAAGGGATAAGATCATCGGTGGCTCTTCTGTCACGGTCGATCTGCGCTCCCGAACTCGTTTTAGAACCGACGCCCTTCTCGGATGAAGTTATAACTCGCTTCAACCAGTCAGGGTCAGGCTTGGCCAGGCTGCCCCACGTCCTTCGTGGTGTTGATTCGTTGTTGAGACTGTTATTGCTTGTCTTTCGCGCGAGTTCGTGACCAGTCTCGGCTACCTTGGGCCCAAGCTTCGTTTTTGAGAACAACCCATTTTTGCCACCACTCATGCCCTCCACAGCGTTTCTATCCTCCTGATATTGCTTCAACTTGCGGTCGATATCGCTGACAGACTCCTCTCTCCCTAAACCAGAACTCCCAATGGAATTGAGTGTGTCCTCGCGACCGAGATCCCCTGAGCGCCGCGCCGCTCTTCTTTGGTGCCCAAAATCAAGGGGTCTCTGGGAGAAGAGTGCCTGCATGCTCTTTTTCTCGGCATCTTCTTTGGTGCGCCATGATCTCGGTGCAGGACTTGGCGATCCACGTGCTGCTAACTGCTCCTCAGCCAGCTTCTCTTCCGCTAGTTTGTATTCATCCGCAAAAGACATCTGCCGGCGCATTCTCGAATTCGAGTGCTGCAATGGTCTTGGTATCCGAGTAGTCTGTGGCGATGTGATCTTCTGGTCAGACGAAGAGTCCGAACTCGTAGGGCGGCCCTGCGCGTCGTTCCCCGCCATTTCCACTATGACATTCTCTTTTGATTCCCTCCGCGGGTGATAGTTCTTTGGCTGAGTTCTCCGGCTCACAAATTGCGGTGATGCGCTATGGCCATTAGATCGCGTCCTAAGAATATCTTTTGACTCCCGACTCTCACGCTCCGTCATCTTGCGCGGGCGGAGTGGATGGATCGAAGGGCGATTAAGAAGCGGGTAGCTGCATTCTTGATGACAAAAGCTCTTTGGTCGCGTCGCGTCGTGCCAAGTGACATCTCATTTGGTTAAGAAAGGAAGTTGAATGATCGCGCACCTGGTTGACGACAAGAACCAGTCCGCCGGAAAGCTGAAGAGGTCTTGTTTGGATCAAGCTTGGGATCTCGTCAACAACAGAAGGGTGGAGCACGGACCGCTCTCTCGGGGCCTTATCCAGACGCTAGTCTTATCGCAGGGAGTAGAGCCTCAGCTTCTAGTCACGTGGGACCCCCACTACGAACGGGGGTAGCCCCTGACCTACCCAGAATAGTCAGTAGCTAGCCTAGCATGCCTTCAGAGAAGTCAAAGACGAGGAGATCTCGTAGTATAGATATAGGAATTGTAATACGATTTATAGGTTGAAACATAAAATACTGATGTCAATAAAATAACCGAGAGCTGTAAGGCACTTTGGGAATTGATGTAAAAGAAACCCAACGAAAACATGGGCGCTCAACTACTGTAGGCTAGCCGGGCAATACAGAAGCCGAGACGAGGTGGTAAACAACCAGCTGACCTTTGGAATCAGTCCAGGTCATGCCCTTGAAATATCTGAAAAGCCACCCCGGCTTTCCCAATTGCTTGACAAAGCCCTGAGCTTAGTTCAGACCACCGCTCAATGGCAATTGACAGCGTAAAAGGCATCGAGCTTGTCCGTCCGCTTGGGCATCTGTAAGATGAATTCAACCAAACAAAAGCTGTTGCTCCCGCTAACCATTCATTCCAGCGAGGTGTACTCAACATCTCGCCACGCATTAGGCCTCTATCGCGGCATCGCCAATTGCTGCCGCTATGTTGTCCCCAAAGTAGTTTTCAGGGCTTCCCCGACTCGGCAACTTTTTGAAGATGCTCTGGCCAGGACGATCCTTCGGCTCTCTTCGCTACGAGTTGGTATCATCCACGATGACACCGATGAGCCACACTTTATCCACATCCCTAAGATCAACATCCAGGAGATGTTAGAGTGGAAGAGGCTGCCTCAGATTCCCTTCGAAGATCCCACATTTGACCTGGGCCTCCTGGGGATCATTGAGGACCGCCTCGATCAAGTCTGGACGGAAATGACCATACGACCACCTTGGAAAGTCATTGTAGTCCAACCAATTCAAAAGTCAACCCAGGATGATGATTCGGTCGTCTTTGAAGTGATTTTCGCAACCCATCATTCGATTGCAGACGGCAAAAGCACTGCGCTTGTCCATACGATTCTCCTCGAGGAGCTGAACAGAGCTTCGGCCCCACCATCGGAGCTGAGGGATCATGTCCTCACCCTGAAAGAGGTCCCGGTTTTGGCACCGTCGCAAGAAGAGCTGGTAAGATTCAAGATCAGCTGGTCCTTTCTGTTCCGCCGCCTTTGGAATGAGTTCGGCCCGGCGTGGCTGAAGGGAACTCCTCCAGTGAAGCCCTGGACCGGAAAGCCCATTGCGCTGGAGCCGCATGCTTTGCATTTGCGACTGGTCAATATATCGCCATCAACGCTAGCTTCTCTCCTCGCGGGATGCCGAGCGCACAAAGCAACTTTGACGTCGTTGCTTCATGTCCTTGTCCTCGCCTCCCTGTCCCGCCGTGTTCCTGCGGAGGCCGCGGAAGCTTTCAGGTCTTTCACTGCCATAAGTCTCGCGCCATTCGCGAGATTCCCTCCGGGTGAGGAAATCGACTTGTCACAGGTCATGACTGCCATGAATACTTCAACTCCGCATGACTTTGGGCCTCGGGTTCTTGCGCAACTTCGTCCGGCTCCGTCAAGCACGCCGGCTTCGGATGACGAAACGGAGAACACAATCTGGCAACTTGCCGCAACAGTACGCGCTGAGATCACAAAGAAGCTGGGGAGCCTACCGAACGACGACATAGCTGGCCTGATGGCCTGGGTGAGCGACTGGCGGCAGCGGTGGCTGAGGAAGATGGGGCAGTCGCGGGACGATACCTGGGGATTGTCCAACATAGGGTCGACTCGCTATAACTCATCTTCGGCTGTCGATGACAAGGACGAAGTCGGAAATTGGCGCATCGAACGATCCGTTTTCATCCAACCAGCGGCGGTTGTTGGCCCTGCCTTCTCAGTAAACGTCTCGGGTGTAAATGGTGGTCCGGTGACAATCTGTCTCGACTGGCAGGAAGACATCGTCGACGCAGAGGTGATTGAAGGGCTTGCAGATGATTTGAAAGCATGGTGCGAAAGGTTCGAGAAGACAGGCAAATTTGGGATATTCACGTGAGTCAAGGAGGATTGGCATTGAAAGCCGTCTCCGTCTGACAACACGTGCACTCGGAGGAGGTCCTGGCTATACGAGTGCTCTCATCGCCATAGAGATCACGGCACAAAGATTTATGGACTGATGTGGCCGCTGTTGTTCAAGAAAATTGGGCTGGGTAATATTTAATGTGAAATGATGATTGTAGTCAATGTTATTAAATTTTATGTGCAAGAGTCACTATTGGGCTCTGATTGATTTCTATTGAACCCGTCGAGTTGAAAGCCAACTCTTCTGATTCGACAGTGTCTTAGGACTGCCAAAAAAACTCGGTCTCATGTGCTGACCGGATACTAATAATGACGATACAAGTAAACCCGGCCGGACTCCAAACTCGTCGCTTCATTGCAATCTTGACTTGGTATAGTCGATGTATATGAGTCCACCATACATGATTTCGTTACAGGTGAGTTAGGAAAATTGAGGATAATGCCTCCAATGCATAATCGTGTATCGCAGGAGGTTGCGCCGTCTTACAATAAAGTTAAGGGGTGAAGAAGGCACATTCGGTCTGAGTGGGTGTCGCGTGTCAAATCTTCTCTTCCTAGTAGAAGCCGTCCACCCCAAAGCTTCCCCTACTTGAGGCAGAAGCCGTATTGGGTGTATTCTGTGCTGATGAGCTCGTGTCACTAGGTGTCGAAGGCTCCACAACACGGTTACGGATTGTCATGATCCATTCATGTTGAAGCAACTCAACAGCAGTTGCTCGCTTTGTAGAGTCGCGGACGAAGCAGCGCTTGAGGAAGTCAATACCTTCCGGACTAAGCTGATCTGTAGTCGGTAGTTGTGGGGGATTGCCTTGAGCAATGTTGTACATGATGGCCCACTCGTTGTCGAGATTAGCCCACGGTCGCCGGCCAGTGGCCATCTCAAGGATGACACATCCGAGAGACCAGACGTCCACGGCACCGAAGTGACCAGGGTTCTCTCCCTTGATCACTTCAGGTGACATGTACATCGGTGTGCCGGTCATGGACTTGTTTGGTTTCGTAGACGTCAAGTCTTGAACTAAAGTCCGGCCTTGACGAGCAATGACTTTGGCGGCACCAAAGTCGACATATTTAATGATGCCATTGTGGTCGAGCAGGATATCTGATACAATTAGTGATCTGATTGACTGGTCATTAAGGTGAAGACTCACTTTCTGGTTTAATGTCACGATGGCAGATCTTGACCTCATGAAGGTAAGCAAGACCTTCTAGGAGTTGTAGTGCATAAACCATAATGACTTGTTCGTCCTCAATTCGCCCGTGCTCCAAAAGATTTGCCAAAGAGCCTCCAGAGCAAAACTCCATGAATATGTAGACTCTGTCCCGGTGGACTTCAATGCCGTAATAAGAAACGACATTTGGATGGTCCACGGACTCCAAAACTCGCATCTCGTCTTTGATCTGTGTTGCAATCGTGGGGATGAGCTTTGGATCCTGCAAACGAATCTCCTTGACAGCCATGAGGTGACCAGTGTCGAGGTTCATCGCTGCATACACATTACCAAATGTGCCACCACCGACAAAGTGACCCTGCTGCCATCTCATTGTGAAGTTTGTGGCGGTAGATGAGAGGTAAGCAAGAGATCGGTCAACCTCGTTCGAGGCTTCTAGCACTCGGCCTAAAGCAGACCTCTCAGCCAAAATCTGCTTCCTGGCATCGTCGATCCTGGAAAGCTCTTCTAGCCTATGTTCAAGAACAAATAATGACGCCTCGTGGTCATCCACAATCTTGCCCTTATCCAGACGTTTGAATTGTCCCATGAGTGCCTCGACTCGCTGGCGTTCGGCTTGCGCGGCAACACTCGACCTTGCACCCATGATGTCGAAATGAGAAATGAGCAGCGACATACACCCCGCTACCTTTGCTCGCAATTTAGCATATTCATCATCCCCTAAAGCAAGAATATGTCTCCCCCTAGTCATACCCATGGCAAATTCCAAGGCGAGCACTGCCCAACGGAATGTCTTGCGGTCAGACGAGACGCAGTCGTCGCAAATGAAGCTTACCCAATCAAGAGCCAATTTCGTTAGCTTGATGTTGTTCATCTGCCGTCGATTGCTGTCCATGTACAACAGCGACCGCTGACCAAATTCTGTAGCGAAGACGAAACATGTTTGAATCAGATCTTGAACAGCCAGGCCTTGCGTTTGACTTCGAATAGTTTCAACACTGTCCATGAATGTATTGGACAGCCTGTATGCGACCTTTCGAATGTCCATGAGTCTCTGATTGACTCTCTTTAAATTTGATCTCTGCTCAACTACAACATCGAGTTGCGTGTCGATAAGGTCCAGGAATGTCTTCTTGGCGTTTACCAGACGGACTTGTGAGCCGCCTGCAACTAGTCGGATGTGGCCGAGCTTGAGGTCTAAAGGCTCCTCTCGGACCGTCAATGATATCTGTGGTCCGTACCAGCTTGGGGCATTCTCGGCCTTGATGATGAGAATGTAAGGATCCGTGGGATCTTCAGAGATGTGCTCGTAAGAGGCTGTGCCGATGATCGACTGTATCTCCTCAGGTCGGCCTTGCAGCGCAGGCGATGCCACGAGAATGACACCTTCATGTTCTAAGCTGCCCGTGTAGACTTGAAAATGGCCAGATTCAGCGAGACGGGCATATAAGTCGTCAAGCTTCTCAGGCCCAAAAGCTACGCTGAAATCCGTGGCATTCTCATAGTTCTCACTTAGCTGGCGTGAGAAGCGTTGGAGCATCCTCTGCCGCACCCGGACAGAGTCCAAGATTTGTTTGTATCTCCTGCTCATTTCAAAGGCGCTCTCTTTCGGTCGACGCTGGAGTTCCCTCTCGAAAGTGAGACTCAACCGATTGAAGGCCTTGAATGTCAGATTGCTAAATTGCTCAGCAACCTCCACATCACCGTGATGTAGGTGACTGCCGATGTAGTTAATGAAACCCCACTCCTGGAATAGCAGTTCGGCTTCCTTGAAAGTATTCTTGTTGCCATTCAATTTCCAATTTAGCATTTTGAAATAATACTTCAGCGCATCGAGTACAACCTGGTCAAAGGCCTCATCAATGCAAGGGGGTAGCTCCCAACCTGGTTCAGGTTGAAAGATCTCCAGGTATTCTAGCTTGATGCTGATGGCAAGGTTCAAAAGAACCTGAAACTGAGAAATCATTTGGTCCTGCAGCATTGGATTCTGCTGTGCAGACTCCTTCATCTTCTTCGCATAGGCCAGGCGGACCTTGATAATTTCCTCGATCAGGCGAGATGGAAAACTGATCAGTGTGAGAAGGTCCTCCATGTACGGGGGAAGGTGCCGCTTCTGGAACGCCTCGTGGTTCATGATTAAGGTCTCCTTGGCTTTTACTATTGTTGTTGTGATAGCTTTGAGCATACTCTTACGATAGCTCTTGCCCATAGATTCTTCTTCAATGTGGTCGTGCAAAGACTTCAATCCATCCTCCTTCAAAAGCTTGTCCAAGAAAGAGGATTCGTCGCTGATACCATTACCAACTGGCGAACGTTCCTTCGTCCGTAAGAAGTCAAGCTCGTCATTTCCTACCCAACTCCTCAGCACGAAGAGTTCAGTTCTGATCAACTCGTTGATATTGTACCAGGCGAGGACTGTGTCGCAAGCCTCCTGGAATAGTACCGATGATGCTGATTTATGAGCCGCTAGCAGAGAGGCTCGAGAAGGGTAGAGGGTCTCGACCTTTTCGATTTTCTGCACAACGTCTCGCACTTGATCGATTGGGGGTTTGCCTGCTTCGCTCTCGCCAGCTATTGTGAAGTTGATAATGTCGTCGATTGTGCGATCCAAAGTACCTCGGGCTTCTTCAACCATCCGCCGCTGCACGGCAAGATGTCGTCCGCATATTCTCGAGCGAATTCCGAGCCAGAGCTCCGCTTTTTGTGCTGTCTTGCCAATCTCTTGCTCAGATGACCCAATCAGTCGCTTCTTCTCCTGCCGGACAACATCTCCAGTGAGCACGGCTGCCAACATGCCGTGCCACTCTAACCTTTCTCGACTGTCGGGATCCCTGACATCCTCATCGGTTGGCTCGACATCTTCATTAGGCTGAAACAGATTCCTCGAGTCGTCCTCCTGCTCATTGCCAAAAGGTGCTTCTGAGCTAGGTGTTTCACCTTCCGAATCACTGTCAGGATCCCGGTCATCTACAGGGTACGAATAACCATCCGGGAAGTTGTAGTCTTGTTGTTGTGCATCCGTCTGCCTTAACCTCTGAACATAAGCCCGTTCCTGGCGTGCGAAGGTCGAGGTCCCTATGGCTCGTGGCCTGGAGGTGGATCGGTGGTCGGAGTTGGTATTGATATAGGATGGTCCCTGTTGCGCTGGTCGGCGCTGCGGCTGATAGGTATTCGATGGTGTTCTGGCCGGGCCGGTCGGTCTTTGAGGTCTTGTTGACGCCCCGTTGGTATAGACCGGCGTGGCTTCTGCAGTCGCCGCGCGGTGACGACTTCCCGCGCCGTTTACGAGGGAGTTGGGCACCAACGAAGACATGGAACTGGAGTGACTAGATGCGTCGGCATATCTGACCAAAGAGCCCAGCTCGTCCTGGCGTTCGAGAGCGTCGATGCCGTTCTGGTCTGGATGCGAATCGCCGGAGGACCCTGACTCGCCCGAGTCGATGGTGATGGCGTGCGGGCGGTAGATGGACTTGCCCTTGTCGGGTCGGACCTGATCGTCCTCGCCTTGGGAGAACCGTACGGCCCGAGGGG
This sequence comes from Phaeoacremonium minimum UCRPA7, assembly GCF_000392275.1. Taxonomy (NCBI): domain Eukaryota; kingdom Fungi; phylum Ascomycota; class Sordariomycetes; order Togniniales; family Togniniaceae; genus Phaeoacremonium; species Phaeoacremonium minimum. The sequence goes on along the minus strand of NW_006921443.1, from coordinate 309,466 downwards.
ATGTCTCGGTGGCCATTTTGCGTGGTTCTGGTCGTCGGAAAAAGATGGCCGTCTGGGAACTCGGCCCCGAGGGCAAGGGCGATATCAATTCGACCTCGTCGACGGCTTTCTGGCAGCACTGCGGTATGTGCTTGCGGGCTCCCCAAGCCTAAGAGCCCAGAAAGAACTGATGAGCGGCACACACTCTGCCAGGGTGAAGGGAGCAATGATTACAGGAAATGAGGGTTATCCATGAGGGTTTTCGCAAAGGACAGGAATCACAGCAACGGGCTCAACACCTGGGCCGTTTGGGTCGTTGAGCCAGGCTTTGAGGCTAGAGAAGACTAGGCCAGCAGAGGCCGGAAATTGAGGTGAAGTGTGGCGACGAGCAGGAAAGCTAGGGCGGTGGAAGGGGAGGGCTGCAGTTGCGATTGGCCACTTTCAGCGGGCGGCCAGAGAGCTTTCGGCGGCTTGCCGAGGGGGGAGCACAGACGCTGGCGTGGCGTGGCGGTGCAGCGACCTTGTTTTACTGTCAGACATGCTGCACTCCTACCGGTACGCTGCTTGACGGGCAAGGAAGCAGCTCCGTGCTTTGATGCTTATGCTTTAAGTGCTGGCCAGGGCGGATGAGACCTCCGGCCACCAGTAAAAATCCAGGACTTACAGGCATGGATGGACGCTGGAGCCGGGGCGAAAAAGACACGCGGTACCTCCAATTTGGGGCCTGGATCGCCGTCCGCTAAGGAGATCGATCTTTTTTTCTCGATCAGAAGACAACGGCATCGCATAGCACGCGTATTAAGAAATAGCTAAGGTATCGCAGGAAAACGATGGATTTGTTGTTGTCTGATAGTCAACGGCTGGCGATTCAGGCTCTCCTCCCGGTGGACAATCCGTGCGAGGCCAGGGGCCTCCTTCTCCCTTTGGATTGCGATCCGAAGGGATCGGCCCGTATCACCTTTTCTCAACGTTGATGTTGATGTCGATGTTGATGTCGATGTCGATGTTGCTTATCGATGCACTCACTACTCTACAGTGCTGTTCGATAGTACAGTGTAGCGAGTGTGACCAGCCACACCTGGGCAGCTTGCACCGGCTACCGCGCTAGAACTAGAGTGCCTCGGCAAGCTCCAGTTTTTGCTGGACACCTGCACACCTGCGCTGTCACCTCTGCCAGCTGCCCAGGTCCCGCCAGCATCCATGGGTTGTACCAGTCAACGTCAGCGGGGTACCTTCCCAGAATTCTCGCTCGCCCGTCCCCAAGTCGCGTCTTCCTGACGCGTGACGCCACGGCTTCGGTACATAGGTACCTACCTACCTGCTACAACCAGCACATCTCGACTACCTCCACCACCCACCAAAGTAACATATGCCTACCTATATGCCTACCTTGAAGATAGCTTCATATCACATCTGAGTGGCACCCCAATATGTATCCAATTGACCTTTCTCTCTCACGACACAACACTTAGATGGCCAACCCTCATCCACAAGAGCCATCATGCCCTCCGAACTACCCCTCGCCTCCGGCGCGTCGCGCCCCAAGTCGACGTCGGGCATCTTGACTCCAACCTCGGACAGCTCTGGCCGTGATGGCATACTCCCGGAGAATCAGAAACGGAAACGTGATGCATCATCTCTCCCTATGGAGGATCTATTAAAGCCCTCCATCGTCATCAAGGTCAGCCAGCAGTTCTCAGGCTGTCAACCAGTTGAAACTGACCACTTGCAGCCCCATCCGTCCAACCTGACCGTGAAGCCTCAAATTTTACAGCCACTCATGCTTCTACCCCGGGAACACCTCCCATTGTCAGCTCTAGATCTCTCCATGCCCACAGGCGAGCTCCCTGTCTCTCCAGGCCGGTTCTATGCGTCGCAAATACGAATTCTCGATCTGGAAGGCCGGTTAGGGTGTAATATGCTCCTCGCTCGCTCCGAGACGACCCGCAATTTGTATGCAATCGAGTGGCATGAAAATGGATTATATGTCGTATGCAAACTTGGCGCCTGGGTTGACGTGGGAAAAATGGGCCAGCATGCAACGGTCTGCTGTCGGCAGCGTCTTCGCCCCGCGGTATCAACCAAGGAGACAACTGCCCAGGAACCACCATTGACGACACCCCAATTGCACAAAGATAACAAAAGGAAGCGAATCGCAATTGAGGAACTACAATCGTTGATCCGGAAGAAGCCTAGATCTCAATCCATATCGCCTTTGGACGGGTCAGCGCCTCAAAGTCAAGAGACACTGGTTGTAGATACACATCTCACATCACAAACTCTTGTTGAAGAGGATTTTCAGGAGCAATCAACTTCAGAGCCTACACGCCCTGTGTTCCCATCACAGCACTCGACCTCGCAACCAAATGACGAAACTCTTGCTCAACCAACGGCGGATGGCATATTTCAGAATATTAGAAGCCAGTATTTCGAGGCTCTGTATCACTCAAAGGTAGGCATACTTGATATATATTACCCCCTGCGAATTCTTACATGCATAGGGATCTCTCGCGTATTTTGCAAAGGGGCCACTGTCTCGGGCTCGCGCAGCTTTTCATCTTGACTGCGACGCCAATTTAGAGATGAAAGATCTCGTGGAGTTTCTGAAAAGTCTTGTCATGACAACCATCATAATCGACAAAAAGTACCGTGAAACGGTGCCCGAGATATTATCCAAGATGAAGACACTCGTTGATAGCTCGGACGACGGCGAACAGAAAGCTAAGAAGAGAAAGACCAAGAAGATGAAGCTAGGGAAAGATGGACTATACCCGACTGAAGAAGAACACGTCAAACGATGGTGGACCATTCACAGACCAGAAGTACGCGATGAGGACGAGACCCGACCTGATGAGCAGCAGACGAGGTATCACATATCGTGTCTGCGCACACGAGAGACGCAATTGCAGATCATCTTGATACTGGAGATTCTGGCTCTGCAAGCACTGCCGGCAGTGGTGGATGCGCCAGACAGTCAACTCCCAGGTGCCACACCAGAAAAGGAAATGAGCCTGGAAGCCCCTTCCAGGAAAAGAAACAAGCACAATTTCCCAGTCCTCGTTGACATTCATGCAGACCGACTTTGTATCTGGCAGTCAACTGTTTTAGATGAGGTTAAGGTTGTTGCCGAATCCCAAGCCTTGAGAGACGCAACAGAATCGCAGGAACTTTCAAAAGCAAACTCGGATCCGCTGAAAGATTTCTGCATCGACATCATCCTACCATTGTAAGTACATTCATTCAAATTTTGCCATCTAAACGCGGGCTTACATATTCCAGCTTCTCTTCTCGTCTTCCGGAGATTTGTGACGGGCTCAATCGCAAGCTGGGTGGACCGGTCATTGTGTCTCCCCCTAAGCCCAGAAAACCAAAATCTTCCTCTGTCGCGAAACCACAGCCCAAACCGGGAGCTGCTGCAAAGAGACCAATGCCGTCCAAGTCTGTTAGGAGCCTTGACCGAGTCCTATCCAATGATAGACTGAAGCGCCGAGGCTCTCACGGACCGGCAGACGTTTTAGCTAGGATGAGGTCAGCCACACCTGCAGCTATTCCTGGCTTCAAGCGGGAAGCAAGTGAACCGGCAGCTTTGGCAAACATACCCAAGAGAGATTCCGGTTCTCTCAGAGAGAGGTCCAATAACATGCTCTCGAGGAGCAACTCGAGCTGCAGTGTGGACGATGTCAAAGCGAAAAAGAAAGCACTTGTTGACGCTGAGCTCCAGAACGCTATCTCCGCGCTTAAAAAGCCGAATAGGCAACTTGCGGGTAAGGCTATCGTTGAAGAAGCTGAAAAGCGTACATCGCTCAGTATGTCTCAAATCAAGAGTGAGTATTGCAATTGCATTGTTGGTAGAACGATTCTAATTTGGATTGCAGAAGCAAAGAAACCCACAAGAACTCCCGGTTTCAGTAACATACAAGTCAAAGCCACTCCGGCAAATAACCGCTTCAGAGATGCACTATCTGGCGAAACCCAAGGCACCGGGAATCTGATATTCCAGCAGAGCTTTGCAAATCCTGATATTCCATCTTCCAGTTCGGTCATTCCATCCTCAGCACCGAGGAGGGTACTTGCACCGAGCTTACTCAACCCCGATGAAGTCGCAAGTACGCCTATCGCGAACAAAGTCAAGGCGACTCCAATACGATCATCCGCCGTTCCTAATAGGCTATTTCAACCGAACTTAGACGAGTTTGTCATACCACCATCCTCACCTGTGCAAGCAAGGAAGGCTAAACCGGAACACAACTTCCTCGAGGTGCCAGGAACTGCAAGCCGAAACTCGAGAACATTGCCTGAGCCCTCATCTCCAGGCTTGGTCGGCCTATTCGAGACCCCCATTAAAAGAAGGCCTGGGCTATCAGAAGAGACACTCAGGTCAACACCGCCTATCAGGCGACACACATCTCCTACAAACCTCGCGGCAATCCCCGAACAGGTGGAGGCTACCCCCGAGGGCAAGAAAATGACTATTTACCAGCAACTAGGCTGGGATGATGACGACTTTGATGATCTGGCGTAAAGTCACAGCGTAGTGGCTGCTGTGCATGACTGAACTTTGTTCAATTGATTTTGTGCATATTGGTATGGCTATACTGGGATCAGGGTGCATGGATAGGCGTGTTAATGGACATGAAGACGCAGTAAGGTGATGATGCGCATTGGGTTGGCGTTTTGCATTTGTCAAAAGCTGGTATGGAAGAGAATATCATCATCATAGAGCGCTACGTGGCATATCATAGACAGCATCATCGATGCTCAATACAAGTTTTGAAACATGGTTTCCGCTGTGTCCTCATGCGCTATATGCAATCTCACATTACACGTACACTGGAACTACGGCTTATCGACCGAGTTCTCCGCTCCTCAATCTGGACGCTCGATGCGCGGCTCCTACTCCCGCTCGCGGCCCTCGGCGCAATGGGCCGTTCGTCGCGCCTCTTCTCGACGACCATGATCGGCAGCTCGCGCACGTCGACATGCTCCTGGCTGCCCAGGTCGACGACCCTGATGCACTCCACGCCGACAATCCCCTCGTGCAGCGCCACAAAGCGCAACTCAACCACGTGGCACGCATTAGGCGCCAGGGGCCCGACACGCGTGTCTGCGCTTAGGCACACCACATCCGTGCTGTCGACTAGGCTGGAGCGCTGCATCGCGTGGACGACGTTTTCGTCCAACACGGCATCCGCGACCGCATGCTGCTGCTGCTGCTGCTGCTGTGCGTCGTCTCCGCCTGTTGCTGCGGCGGCGTTGGTCACGCTCTTGCGCTTGGCGTGCCCGGAGGTCGAGGGCGGCCGTACGACGCGCACATCGTTGCGCCGCCGCCGTGGGATGGCCAGAAGGGCAAGCTTGCGCGGTGCCGGCGGGGGATCCGCGGGTCGGTTGGGCCCGGCTTGCTGTGATGTGCGGTTCACGACGAATACGGTCCATGTGAACTCGTCGCCGGCGTAGATGGGCCCCTCGGGAGCGGTGAAGGACATCGTGATGCCAAAGTCGGGGATGGTGGTCTCAGTGGAGCGTGCTGCGGCGGCTTCGAGACTCGGCAATGCATCGGGCCGCGATACCGAGGGTGCGATGAGGCTGGCTCCGTCGCCAATAGACAGCTGTGACGGGCGATGTGAACGCTGTATCGGCTGCGTTACGGCTGTGCCGAAGCCTGGATTGACGGGAAGGGTGAAGTCTACTGTTGTGGTCCATGCCATGCGTAGCGACGGTGTGCATTCCCCTGGTCGCACGAGAGCTGTGCATGATATAGTGATATCGAGGTCTCTGGCTAGATTCTTGGAGACAACGTCACTTTCCTGTGGGGAGAGTCGGTAGAGGAAGGTAACGTGGTCATGGGCAACGCAACTCAGGGGTAAAGAGAGACCTTGCACCATGTTCAGGTCTTCCGCCACCCCCTCCGGGATCGCAAGCTCGATCTTATCGAGTACGATCTCACACTCGAAGAAAGGGGTGAAGTCGACCTCTAAGTGGGCTATTATAGCAGGACTTGGAGGTACCACGTTTGGTCGCGCAAAGCGAACTCGTGTGTGCACAACAGGGTATATGATGAGGGTGAGATGCGTCAGCCCCTTAAGCGTACGATACATATCCTTGGACTGTGTGACTGGCGCAACCCGGGATACTCGTAGGGCTGAAAGCCTAGGCTTGATCCCATTCAAGGCCGGATCACTACCGAATGATTCTAGGAGATTGAGTCCCGACGGCACACCATTTTCGAGATATTCAGTCTTGCGGGTCCCTGACTGGTCCGTTTGAGGCTTCAGGGTTGCTGTACTGGAGAAGACAACGGATGGTGCTTGCAATCGTATTCTCGGCCTTGCCAGAAATACGCTCTGCTTCCAGATGACAAAGACGTACTTCTGATCATCCTCAGACGCCTCACTCTCATCGTCGACGACTATGGCAGACTCAACCGTGTCCGCGATAGCGCCATTATAGATGGTCTCTTTTGCAGGAGGGCTGTCTCGCTCCGGGGCGTGGCTGTTAACCACTTGAGCCTCAAGGAGTATTGTAAGACGTTTAAGATATGATTTTAGGGTCGCTCGTTCTATGGCTCGTGTTCGTAGTATTAAATAGACATCGACAGTTTCATCTGTGGTCTACGAATGAGCAACGTAAGACAAAAGTATTACACCAGGACAGACTAGACTTACCAAAGAAGAGCGACTCTCGTTTCTCTATGCTGTCTATCGGAGAGCTCCTGGAAGACTGTGTCTGCTTGAGATCCTGCTCAGGGTTGAAATTCGTTGCAAAGGGTATCGTGTATGTAAGGTAAGAATGCTCGAGGAAGTCGAGGCCCGTATCAAGGGCTTCCTGTTGCGGAAATACTGCCATTGTGCATTGTCGTTGACGCGGGTCATACAAGAGTCATAGCCTTGCTTAATTGAAATGATCGGTTCTCTCTACTTCAGCTTTTCAAAATTCCGAGTGGCGCCTGGCCGAACAATGGGAGACCTTGGGAGATGGTGATCGGCTGCTGCCGCGAACTTATTAGGGAGCTCAGTATGCTGTAGCTTCATGGGGTTGCCTGCATGGAATTGAATGTCCAATAAGTGGGGAACTGTCTTTACGAGCGAATCACATGCCGCGATTATTCCCATCATCTAGATGAATCGCGACTCCAAAATTTCGTCCCAGCACCTAATCGTCCCTCACTTCCCATCTACTCCTTGGTCCTCTGTCTCCCAGGCTGTGCTTCCTATTGCTACGCGGTGGCAATCTACTCGCAAAAGCTCTCGAGCATCTCCACCGGTGCTGATCCATTTGCGCTGCTGTCATGAACGGGATGAACGGCCACTTCCCCCCAGGGCCTCCTCCACCTGCTGCAGCAGTACCATGGCAGGAATTCCGCAGTCCTGATGGACGAGTGTACTATTACAATGCAGCCACTAAGGCGACTCAGTGGACAAAGCCAGAGGAGCTTATGTCCCCGGCAGAGGTATGTTGCTCCATTGCTGGATGCTATCAGTCGTAGCCTCGTCGATACTAACCTGCGTTCAGCGCGCTCTCGCGAATCAGCCTTGGAAAGAATACACCGCAGAAGGAGGCCGAAAATACTGGTACAACACCGAGACGAAGCAAAGCTCCTGGGAGATGCCAGATGCTTACAAAAGAGCGCTCGGATCGACGGGAACCCCAACAACCCCTGCGTAAGTTTTATTCACAAGAAGTGCAATGATCATTGATCTGACTTTCGTCTAGGACACCTTCCTTTCCCACTCCTGGTGGAAATAGCGGATCTGCAAGAGAATCATACGATTCGGGACGAGAACAGCGTGAAGTCATCGGCGAGTCTCGACAACTAACTTACGGTAACGATTTACGTGCCCAACAGTTCGTCCCTGCGAGTAACGAACCGGAATATGCTACCGCTGAAGAAGCCGAGGCTGCTTTTATCAAGCTGCTTCGTCGAAGTGGTGTTCAGCCTGACTGGTCATGGGAGCAGACTCTTCGTGCAATTGTCAAAGATCCGCAGTATCGTGCTATCAAAGACCCGAAGGACAGAAAGGCTGCATTCGAGAAGTACTGCTACGATGTCGTTGTCCAAGACAAAGAACGAGCAAAAGAAAGACTGACTAAGCTACGTACTGACTTCGCGACCATGCTGAGGAGCCATCCTGAAATCAAACATTACACGCGTTGGAAGACAGCTCGACCCATAATTGAAGGCGAAACCATCTTCCGGTCAACCAATAACGAGAATGAGCGGCGGCAGCTCTTCGAGGATTATATTCTCGACCTGAGGAAGGCGCATAGAGAGCAGCAAGCATCACTTCGTAAGAGCGCGATGGACGGCCTGATCGAACTTCTACCGAAGCTCAACCTGGAGCCATATACGCGGTGGTCCGAGGCGCAAAGCGTCATCTCGGCGACCGCTCCTTTTCAAAATGATGAGAAGTATAAAGTCCTTAGCAAGTTTGATGTCCTGACTGTATTTCAAAATCACATGAAGGCTGTAGAACGCACTTTCAACGACTCTAGACAGGAGGAAAAGGCCAAGAAACACCGAAAAGAACGCCAGGCTCGCGACGGATTCGTTTCGCTCCTCCGTGAATTGAGACGAGCGTCTAAGATCAAAGCTGGCACGAAATGGAGCCAGGTCTTCCCTCTCATCGAAAAAGAAGACCGCTATCGCGCGATGATAGGCATTGGCGGTTCCACTCCTCAGGAGTTGTTCTGGGACATCGTCGAGGAAGAAGAGCGTGCCTTGCGAGGCACCAGAAATGACGTGATCGATGCTCTTTATGTAGGCGTTTCCTTATTTCAATATAGGGACCCCAGCCATACTGACTTTGATTTAGGACAAACGTTTTGAGGTTACCCCTAAAACGGACTTCCAAGATTTCCTTGCGATTGTGAAAGAGGACCGACGCACTGCTAACATTGATCGAGATATCCTGAAGTTGATTTTCGAAAGGGTATGTTTCAAAGTTAGCAATTTGATTATCATACACTGATCCATATGTGTAGCTTCAAGAAAAGAAGACAAAGCCTTCCGAGGAGGATCGGCAATCTGAGCGCAAGCAGCGTCGGGCCATTGATGACCTACGATCCTTCCTAAAGCGTCTAGAGCCTCCTATTACTGTGAATGACACGTACGAAGAGGTCAAACCCCGTTTACAGAAGAGTGAGGAATTCCAAGCCGTTGCTTCGGAAGATGATCGTCGTGGCGCTTTTGACAAGCATATCCGACGACTGCGGGAGAAGGAAGATGAGGCTGAAAGAGATCGTCAAAGGCGCCGCGATCGCGGTGCTCGGGATGATCGTGACTATCGGGAAAGAGACAGAGGTGAGAGATCTCATCGTAGTGGACGTACTAGGTCCAGTCGCAGTCCCGAGATCGATCCGTATGAGGCCGATCGGCGCAAAGCTATGGCTGAAAGAGAGCGCAATTACCGCAAGACCAGCATAGCGGACGGTCTCCTGTCCGACCGCAGGTCTTCTGATGGACATTTCGAACGCCACGACCGCGAGAGAGAACGGGATCGCGACCGGGAGCGCGATCGTGACCGTGACCGAGTCCGAGATCGCGAGAGAGAGCGTGAACGGGATCGGGATCGGGATCGAGAACGAGAACGAGATCGAGAACGCGACCGCGACTACGACCGCCCGCCTCGCTCACGTCGCGATGAGCCCCCTAGCTATTACGATCGCGAACGCCGTGATCGCGAAGAAGAGCGTGAGAGACTCTATCGACGCCGCGTTGTTGAAAAGGACATTGACGATCTCCCATATGGTGACGAGAAGCCAAGTGGTTCCAGAAGACGGCGCGCCGAGGAGGACGATCGCGATCGTGGAGATTCCAGAGACTCGAAGGTAGGGACTACCAGCCTAAATCGTTGCCGAAATTTTGTTGCTGACATCTCAACACAGAGAATGAAGAGAGAATTTTCACCCCGTGAGCGCACCCCCCGTCGTGAAGCTCGTCATAAAACTAGGTCTCCTCCTCCACTCCCAGCAGCTCCTCCAAAGGAAGAGCCAGCTGGTGTACACTCCGGAAGTGAAGAGGGCGAGATTGAAGAAGACTAAGCTGTGCATCAACGAACTTGAGGCGTTTGTCGCCTGTACAGGGGTTATGGTGTTGTCGTTCTGCTCAGTACGTAATTGGTATTCACCATCGCGGCTTACTGTGGGCAAGATGACACCGCTCGGGATACAGGACCGCTCAGAGGCACATACTCCACGGCAGCTCGATATCTCGTTATCGGCCTTCGTTGTCTATATTCTAACCCTATCGACCTTCTTCACATTTGATAGGCGCATCTCGGCGCGACACTTTGCTTGGGATGGATTACTTGTCGGTGTGTATCAACCCATATTACTCTTGTCGCCAAATATCATAACCACAGACTATGCCTCTCTCTATCCATCCTAGATAGCCTTAATAAGACAGTAAAAGCTGGTTGCAATCAACGTTTGTTTTCATATTGCATCACTTGTGCGTTGGTATCTTGCTACATGTATCGATCGCCCTCGTACTTTACGCACGAAAGCTGACGGCAGTCATCCACTTGATCCATTGCCCCTCAATCTACGAAGATGGTATCCTCTACTTCCTCCACAAAACAAGTCTTCAATACCAGGTTTCTGTCATTGGCAGAAAGTTGCGAAGTGAAAAGCGGCGCAAAATTCAATCAAATGTTCAACGAGGAATACCGTCTCTTCAAGTCTTCGTAGGACCAGGCAACAGGGGATAGACTGCCGTCGCCAGGGCTAGATGTCCGGATCATCATCATCAGCCATGCCGCCCTCCTCTAATCCAAGTTCAGCCGAGTGGCCGCCGCCGGCTCGATGCTGGTCATTTTGAACGCCTAGAACGCCGGGATCAGATGCATCATTATGGAAGTGGCGACGCGGAGGAGGTGGTGGGGTGAAAGGTGGAAAGGTGTCCTTCGCGGTGCCCTTTCAACTGCTCTTGTCACCCTCTTCCAGGAAGAACTGTCGAACTGTTAGCTGCGCTATCACTATAGAGATGTTACTGCAATAAGAACTTACGAAGTTGCCGCTCATCTTCTGCTCCTGGTCGAGCTGAGAGCCGCCCTTGTTAATACGAGGGCGGTAGTTGGTAGGATCGCGACGGAATGTGACATCAAGGTTCTTCAGGAAGCTGTTGCAGCCGGTCAAGAGCGACTCCGGAGCATTGGCATGGGCATCGATACCCGGCTTGCCATCAAATACAATGACACGGTCAGCAAGGTAGGTGGCCATGATGAAGTCGTGCTCGACGATAAAGGCTGTCTTCTTGGCGTGCATGATGTAACGCTTGATGACACGGGCAGCAATGATACGCTGCTCGGAGTCGAGGTAGGCGGAAGGCTCGTCGATCAAATAGATATCGGCCGGCATGCCTAGGGCAAGAACAATGGCAACTCGTTGCAATTCACCGCCAGACAGATTCTTGACTTCTTGGTCGATAAAGTCGTCCAGTTTCAGGGGCTTGACAACATCGGTCTGGAATTGAGGAGACAGGAATGCAGCGCGGATCTTCTTGAAGAACAGCTGGCGGACTGTACCCTCAAACTTAGGCGTAATAGTCTGGGGCTTCATGCTAATTCTCATCTCTGGAACCTTCTTGCCATTATCGGGCTTCAGAGCACCAGCAAGGAGACGACAGAAAGTAGTTTTGCCAGTTCCATTCTCACCCATCATGACGATAATTTCGGAGTCGGTGAAGTCACCAGAATCAATACGAAGACTGAAGTTTCCGAGGGCCTTCTGCATTGCGGGGTATTTGAAAGCACGACTCCTATCAGCGTTAAATTCGTCTTGCGCCTCCGCGATACGGAACGTGAGAGACTCCTCTCTGAAGCGAAGGTTCTCCGTTGGAATATGACCATCGAGGAAGATGTTGATACCCTCACGGACGGAATGAGGCAGTGTCACCACACCGTACACAGCGGGCTGTCCGTAGAGAACGCAGATGTAATCAGAAAGATAATCCAGGACGGACAGATCGTGCTCGACAACGATGATATAGTTGTTGTGCGTTGAGAGAGACCGGATAATTCGAGCAGCGCTCAAACGTTGCTTGACATCGAGATAGGAAGAAGGCTCGTCAAACATGTAGACATCCTTCTTCTGGACGCAAGTTATACCAATGGCAAATCGTTGCAACTCTCCACCGGAGAGCAGGGGGACATCACGATCGTAAATGTGCCTCAGCTCCAGGGTGTCGAGAACCTCGTCAAGGTTGTTCAGAGCCACCTGCTTCTCGATAAGCGCCTTCACAGACTTGTCGGGACCTCGAATAGCCTTCGGAAGCTGATCGACGTATTGTGGCTTAACCACAGCTTGGAGATCATCCTCCAGCAACTTCGTGAAGTAATTTTGCAGTTCCGAGCCACGGAAATACTTGATCACATCCTCCCAGTCCGGCGGGTTGTCGAACTTGCCCAAGTTTGGCTTGAGCTTACCGCTGAGGATTTTGAGCGCCGTACTCTTGCCGATACCGTTTGTTCCCACAAGACCCAATACATTGCCGGGCCGTGGCATAGGCAGTCGGTGAAGCTTGAAGCTGTTGGCCGAATAACGGTGGGTGACTTGGCTCTCGAGGTTCGTGGGCAGGTTGATGATTGTGATGGCGGCGAATGGGCACTTCTTGGGGCAGATACCACAACCAATGCATAGCGATTCGGAGATGAACGCGAGTCTCGAGTCGGGGGTAACTTCGATGCACAGCTTGCCGCTACGAACGACGGGGCAGGATTTCTTGCATTCTTGCCGACATTTCTTCGGTTTGCACTTGTCACTGTTGACAATGGCAATACTGAAAAGCAACACGTCAGTCGATGTCAACAAAAAGAGACTATAAACAGCCCCGGATGTCTGTGCATAATCTCTGCTATGTCGATGGGGGGACTTCGAGTCCTTGAGGCTTACCGGGTGAGTTTGTCGCTCATTTTGAAAGGTCGGTGGGTGGTCTAATTATGGAATGGATTATGGATTTGGAGGGAGCGACAGATCTCTACGATAGGGGTTGCCCCGCGAGACGAGCTGAAATGTAGTGGCCCTTTCAGGAGAGGAAGAAGAGAAGAAGATCAGGGCAGAAAAGAAAGGATAGGAAACCAAGGCAAGGTGGGTGGGCAGGTGGAAAGTGAACTGTGACGACGTGCCAGATTTTGTGTGCGGGGCACAAAAGGGTAAGGAAAGGTACGGTAGGGTGGGGTTTCCGACTTTTGCGCGCCGTAATGAAAAATAAACTGGCGGCGATAGGCCGTACAAATCCACTAGGGCCAGATTACTCAGATCTGCATTCAGCCTTGCCCTCGCACGGCTGCTCTCCGTCGCTTCCTCCTCAGCAGAAGGAATAACAGCTGCAAGACATGGCTTGTATGCTGCCCTCTCATCTCGGAAAAGTGGCTTCATTCAATATTGAGACTACACAGCTGTATTGACTCAAAGGAGTAATAAGATGACTTTTTTTTTTTTGGCATTACATCGAGTAGATCTCGGTGTTTTTGCCATGTTGCAGTATCATGGTACGTTCATAAGGTGTAAGGCTCTTTGATGGACTTTGCATGAGACTCAAATATTACACAGCAGAGTACTCGGAATGAGATGAAATCAATCATACGCGACTTACATAAGTCACGATCTACAGCCGTGTACTCTCGGACGGCGATAGTATGCCAACTCAAGCAAAGTCTTCGAAGCAAAATTATTGAGTATTCAATCATCAAATCGTGAACTGAGTTCGGCGCTTGATGCTTCCCGACAAAAGACGGGAGGGGGATTATACATCGGTACTGTATACCAACGACAGACAACAGCAATGGCATCGATGTTAGCCGCCCATTGACGAGAGCTCTACGCATATGTATCGATATCTCTCTGGGTTACAGCTGGTCATTTTGATGATCATAGAAACGCTCCGTCGCCTTCCGGATGTAGGTATGATATTAAATCAAGCTCATGTTAATGAAAGACTGGGCGCTGCATCGGTGAATTAGAAGGGGGAAAAACGCATTTTTGCAACAAATTTTGTTCAATTCTTATATTTGAGTAGTAGTTGGTTTCTGTGCCAAGCCGAGAAGAGATGTGTACAGACACGAGCGTAATCTGAAAACAAGGCGGCTCCCGAATTATCTCTTCAGGATCAGGAAAGGATCGAGACAGGCTAAAGATGCCGAGAAGTTCATGTACACCCTCGAAAGTCAGCAACGTCTGCAAAACCTTGGTTTCGCCGATAACAACCACGAAACTGACGATGAATGAATGCACGCCTATATGGCCCCACGAGATGATGTTGGATTGCAACCGTCCTCAAGTCTCCTCACATGACGAGCAAGGCTGCCTAGTCTCGAACAACATCGGTCAGTCGGTCAGTCAGTCATATATCGAGTAGATAGATACCTCAGGAAGGTAAGAAGGAGGCTGGCTGTTGAAGGCGGCAGACCGTACTGTGTGTGGCTGATAGGTATTGTCGGTCAGCGTCTTGCTGGGTCGCTTGATGGCCTACCTACCTAGGTAGGTACAGCGAAAAATGGCACTGAAGTGGTAGCGGTCGACGGTAATATGGTCTGTGCGCGCCCCGTCGCTTTGAGGCAGATTTCAGCCCAGAGGATGGGAAGGAGCCAATCAAGTGGCTGGTTTCCGAGAGGATACGTACCGCAACGGCGGAAACCCTGTGCACCTACCTCCGGCGGCTGCTGCATTTTCTTTCCCACCTACCTTACCTCCTCCAGCCCTCCCAAGAGAGACTGACTTCGGCGACTCTGCACGAGACTCGCAATTCATCCATCCCCATCCCAGCCCAGGCCTGCCACCACATGGCCGCCTTCAACACCAGCACCAACACCCCTCTCTAGCAGCGGACAAGAGAGACATTGCCATCTTCTTGCTGCCTGTGGGCCATTTTGTTAATGACTCGTAAGTTGTCTGATAATTCCTGCCGCTTCTGCTTTGTACCGCCGCCCATCTTTGCCTTGTCTCGCTCTTCACTTCCGCCATCGAGTCCAGGCACATGTTCTTCAATATCCGGTCATCAACATGCCTAGAAGCCATATCCTGTCTTGATTCGAGTCGATTCCGTCCCCTCTAGTCGGTCTACACGTGCACATCATCTGTTCTCGACTTGTCAGACGGCGAGCCCGCCGCAATCGCTCTTCATCATCCATCAGCCTCGTCTTCATCACTTACATGCCTCGGATGCGACAAGCTCAATAGCTTGACAATTCTGGCCCTTTTCCTGTCGCTTGTTTATCATCCGCAATCGCCTGCAATCGTTCTCGCTCTTCCATCGGCCTTCGGGCTTCTGGATTGAAAACTCTGACTGACATTGTCGTCTTAGAGCAGGCAGCCTTGGACGCGTTTAGAGACCATGTCTTCCTCACCGGAACTTGGCCCTGCCAATGGCCACTCGACTCCTGTAGGGGACAATGTTGCAGTCAGCTTTCTCCCACTACACGAGAGCGAGAGCGACTTGTCTGAGGTTCAGGCCGCCACCTTCGATGCTCACCAGTCCTCCGAGTCGCCCAACATGCCGGATACCTTGAACAATGACAAGCAAGGTGACGAGTCAGATCACTCTTCAGAACCTAGCGATAATGACGCTTCCGATGACGCCGATTTCGATATGGCCGATAGCCCCATCTCCCCACGCAGCAATGGCGGTCAAAACGACATTGTTGTCTCCGATGATTCCCAGGGAGCCACGAAACGGAAAGCCGCGGTAGTTCACGAAGATGACTATATGAGAGAAAACCCAGAGCTATACGGGCTGAGAAGAAGTGTATGACTGCTTTCTAAATCGCTCAATGCGCATTGCTGACCAACTCGAAACAGACTCGTCCGCAGCAGCGCCGAAAGATTGTATGTCATCGTCTAACAGTAGTTTGGAGGTCGATCAGCTAATTAAATGTGTTTATAGGTCGACTCCGATGATGAATCCGAATCAGACGATGTCCCTGTCAATCGAAGAACAGCCAAGAGACGACGTGTCGAGCGTTCCCAACCTTGTAAGTAAACGTCTTTTAACCAATCCCTGTCGGTCCTCATGCTAACTGAGCTTCCCTTCAAGCCTCTAAGAGAGATACACCAATCCGCCAAACATCTGCAGATGACTCCGACTCTGACACATATGGCGGTGCCCGAGCGCGCAGCTTCCAGAAAAAAGCGCGTCGCCAACAAGAATCTCAGCCAGCATTGGCGTATGCTGAAAAGAGATGGACAAGCAGACGCGCTGCCCAAGTTTCTGCCGGCGCATACAATGAGAGCGACGTCGATGATGAAAATGACTCAGATCTGACGCCAGCTTATTGGGTTGGCGCCGAAATGGAGGACAATTCACCTTATATCGAAAAGGTCATCCGGCATCGTCCTAAAGAAGGTGTCGAATTGACTCCGGATGCCACACGTCACGACTTCGAATACTACATCAAATGGCAAGGCAAGTCTCATTTGCACGATACGTGGGAGACCACCGCCACTGTCGCAGGATATCGGGGTTTCCGCCGTCTTGAAAACTACTATAAGAAAATCGTCGAGTTTGAAGTGGGGATGAGATTCGACGAAGACGAGTATACACCAGAGCAGCGGGAACAGTGGCTCTTGGATCGCGAGCGTGAGGAAGAAGCCCACGAAGACTATACCAAAGTCGAGCGGGTAGTTGCCATCCGCGACGGAGATGAAGGTGATGAGTACCTGATTAAATGGAAAGGCCTCCAGTATGATGAATGCACATGGGAGGCTGCCGATCTCGTCAGCTCTCATGCGCAAGATAAGATCGATCAGTTTATAGACCGGTCTTCTCGGTCATGGCAATCTGATCGCAAGGAGGCTAATCCTGACACGCGGTCGAGAATGACCAAGTTGGAGAAGCAGCCGTCCTATATCAAAGGAGGCGAGCTCCGTGAGTTTCAAATGAAGGGCTTGAACTTCCTTGCCCTGAACTGGACTCGAAGCAACAACGTCATCCTTGCTGATGAAATGGGTCTCGGTAAAACCGTCCAGTCCGTCGCTTTTCTCAGCTGGCTGCGCAATGAACGGGAGCAGGAAGGCCCCTTCCTTGTCGTTGCACCCCTTAGTGTCATACCTGCATGGTGTGACACCTTTAACCACTGGGCACCAGATATTAACTATGTTGTCTATCTCGGGCCAGAAGCTGCTCGATCTACTATTCGCGAGCACGAACTTCTTGTCAATAACAACCCGAAGAAGCCCAAGTTCAACGTCCTGGTCACATCGTATGACTACATCCTCCTAGATGCCGATTTCCTGAAGCAGATTAAGTGGCAAGTTCTCGCTGTCGATGAGGCTCATCGGCTCAAGAACAGAGAATCCCAACTATACGCTAAGCTTATGGGTTTTGGCGTGCCCTGCAAGGTTCTTATCACAGGAACACCGATCCAGAACAACCTGGCAGAGCTGTCAGCGTTGCTTGACTTCCTCAATCCTGGAAAGGTCCTCATTGACGAAGAACTGGAGCAGCTGGGCCAGGCTGAGCAAAAGGAAGAAGATGCAGATAAAGACGAGGAGAAGCGTCGTGCAACCCAGGAGAAGCTTTCGGGCCTGCATCGTGCTATTGCACCTTTCATCTTGCGACGAACCAAGGAGATTGTCGAATCCGATCTACCCCCCAAAACCGAGAAGATTATCCGTGTCGAGCTCTCCGATGTCCAGCTTGATTACTACAAGAATATTCTCACTCGAAATTACGCTGCTTTGAGTGATGCCAGCAATGGACACAAGCAATCGCTGCTGAACATCATGATGGAGTTGAAGAAAGTCAGCAACCACCCGTACATGTTCCATGGTGCCGAGGAGAGAGTCCTTAACGGTAGCACTCGCCGAGAAGATCAAATCAAGGGTCTCATCACGAGCAGTGGCAAGATGATGTTGCTTGATCAGCTTCTGACCAAACTCAAGAAGGACAATCATCGTGTTTTGATCTTCAGCCAGATGGTGAAAATGCTTGATATTCTTGGAGACTATCTTCGCATCCGCGGATATCAGTTCCAAAGATTAGATGGTACTATCCCAGCTGGGCCACGGCGAATGGCGATCAATCATTTCAATGCTGATAACAGCGAGGACTTCTGCTTTTTATTGTCAACAAGAGCCGGTGGTCTCGGCATCAATCTCATGACTGCTGATACGGTCATCATTTATGATTCGGACTGGAACCCACAGGCTGATCTCCAGGCTATGGCTCGTGCACATAGAATCGGCCAAAAGCGGCCGGTCAGCGTATATCGACTTGTAGCCAAGCAGACCATCGAAGAGGAAGTTGTCAAGCGTGCCCGTAACAAGCTCTTCCTAGAGTATCTCACCATCCAAGCTGGCGTTACCGATGAAGGCAAGGCCTTGCGAGAACAATTCAAAGAGCGCGGCTTGAAAATGGATGAAGCCAAAACTGCAGATGATATTCAATGGATTCTCAAAATGCGTTCGCAGAATTTGTTTGAGCAATCTGGCAACCAAGAGAAGCTTGAGCAGTTGGATATTGATTCCATTCTTGAGAATGCCGAAGTCACCAAGACAAACGTCGATGACAAGATCAACCTCAGCAGTGGAGGTATTGACTGGGATAATTGGATGCAAGTCACCGATGTCAAGGTTGACGAAATGGCGCTGGACTGGGACCAGATCATTCCTTCTGATCAACTCGCTACTATCAAAGCCGAGGAAGAGAAGAAGAAGCATGAAGAGTATCTTGCAAAAGCATTAGAGGAGAATGCACCGAGAAGAGCAACCCTGAAAAACTCCAAGAGAGGTGCAGACTCCGAGCGTGCTGAGCGCCTTGCAAAGAAGAGACAGCGTGAACGCCAGGAGCAGGAAGAGCTTGAAGAACAGCGAGCACAGCTTTCGGACCCCAAACGGCCCTTGAACGAGAAAGAAACTCGAAATTTGATAAGAGCGTTTTTCAGGTATGGCTCGCTGGATGACCGTGGCGATGAGGTTGTCCAAGAGGCACGATTGACCGACCGTGATCGTGATCTCCTTCGGTCTACCATTGATGAGCTTGTTGGTATCAGTCGCGTTGCCGTGGATGCAAATAGCTCAAAGCTCCGCGATGAAGAGGAAAGGACAGGCAAAGTGCTTGCCAAGAAAGACAAGAAGGCAGTACTTGTCGATTTCGGAGAAGTAAGGAAGGTCAACGCCGAAACTGTGGTAGACCGTCCTCCACAACTCAGACTTCTTCGAAAGGTCCTCACTGAACATGGCAACAATCAGTCCTTCCGCTTACCGGATGCTACCAAAGCAGCTCACTATAGCTGTGAATGGGGTGCTCGTGAAGATGGGATGCTTCTTGTTGGTATCGATAAGTATGGTTTTGGTGCTTGGACGCAGATTAGGGATGATCCCGACTTGCAGATGGAGGACAAGTTCTTCCTTGAGGAGCATCGCGTTGACAAGAAGGAAGAACGTAAGAAGGCGGACGACAAGAGTATCCAGTCTCCTGGAGCCGTGCATCTTGTCCGACGTGCGGAGTATCTCCTTTCTGTTCTGCTGGCCAAGTACTCCAACGACGCTGCCGCTCAGAGGGCTGTCGAGAATCATCACCGCAGCAAGAAGAACCTCATTGTCAATGGCCACCGACGAGTCGATGCTGGCTCACACTCGGCATCGCCTGCCCCGCAATTGGTGAAGAAGTCAGCGGCAAATAGAGATCGCAACCGTGAGCGTGGCCACTCGCACTCGCATGGCGATCATCATCGATCACGAAGCAACGCCGACGATCGTGGCACTCCTCGCCCAGAGCACAAACGCAAGCATACCGATGAACATGATGAACGTCATGGTAAGCATCGCCGAGTCGATGAGCACGAACACCATGGCTCTCAAGATAAACATCACCACCATCATAAGGATAAGAACAAGGAGAAGCGTCAAAAACTTGATCCTGAGACGTTGGAGCGACTGAAGCAGAACCGTGACAAAGCGGTGGAGCGATTCAACGAGTTGATGAAGCTCGACGATGACAAGTTGGATATCTTTGACAGTGAACAGCTCATGTGGTCGCTCCTTAAGCCGGTCAGACCAAACTTTGAGCGCATCATGTACACCACTGCAGATAAGATCCCGTCAGCTAAGGAACGTGCGAAGATTATGGGCACTGAGCTCCGTTGCATCGGAAAGTGTCTCACTGATCTCAAGAAGAACAAAAGCATACCTGCCGACAAGCTTGAGGATCTTATGCCGAAATTCTGGTGAGTCGAAATCGTCGGCGTGTTATTTTGACACCGATGCTAACGTACCGCAGGGATTTTCTGTCTACGATTTGGCCTATTGGTGATTTCGATGTATCTGGGAAGCGCCTTTCGCGAATGTATCGTGATTTATCGGAGAAGGATAAGAAAGATGCTGGAGAGAAGGCAGACAAGCCTAAGAAGCGCGATGACCTAGAGGACGGGGAAATCGATGATGAAGAGGAGGCGCGTCGTCAAGCACGGCGTGACGCTCGTCGAGAGATCAGTGAGGATGTAAGGCGAGAATATCGCCGCGATGACTACAAGCATCGAGCCTACGAAAACGGCGACCGCCTGAGCTTTAGAAAGGACAGGGGCTTAAGTGATCGTGGGAGGCAGACTTGGCTCAGCCCCAACCCCCGACACAGCCCGTATTAGATATGATGGCTCGACGACGAAGCAGAGTCTGAGATACAGACATGTCGACTCTCAACTTGCTGCATAGGCCTGGCGTAACGGATACTTGGCATTTTGGTGTTTTGTACCTGGATTCATACACTACAACATACCCGGTGACTGCATGGTAACGGAATTATTGTGTGGTTTGGTGTTTTCCAATCAGTAAAGTAGGGCATAACAGGATCATTTTACCCAGAGAGAAAACGGATGACGGGGCTTTATATGTCCCCAGAGAGCAGAACTGATGATATTCACTATGACCCTTAGCTAAGAAAAGTTGGACCTGATGACAACGGGCTCCCGGATGGACGTTTGTGCTCTGTTATATACCAGTACGGCTAGGCTGTCGTCAGCGAAAGATCGAGGTCGCTACAGCATACCTCTACCTGTTCGCGGCCATAGCAGCTGTTCATGATTGACTTTGGGGGTGGAAAAGGTCAATGAGAAGAATAGATAGTGTATTATATCATCTTGAAGCCAGAATCAAGTAGCTTAGCAGCTTGCTACAACATATAGTGCCTTAACATGAGGTCAGCGATTAAACCATGGCCTATGCTTATGACAAACACCCAGTGTATTTCGTGATCCTACCACTTACTTACCTTCCAGTGATACCTGGCTGGCAGGTGTCAACGGCCAAGGCTTGCTTACCTAGGTAATTACTTCCAGGTCTCGACACATATAACTATTTCGTCCACTACACAATCACAGCGTTCACAAATGGCCAGAACGTTCAGTACTGTTATCAATTGTATTCGCATCGCCAATACAGCGAGGTCCGTAACTCTATCCGATTACTAGTTGTCTTCCGTGTGGCGGCGACTGGTCTGCTCTGTGCCTCCAATGCCACTGTTAAGACAGCAAACAGCAGCAGTCAATGTACTGCCCTGCCTGGTATTTACTACCGAACGCCAAAGGATGTATCTCCTTTTAATGCCACAGACTGCCTAATCAGCCATGTTGATATATGTGGCCTCTGATCTCGACAAGAACAATAAAAGGCCTGGAAGAGAAAAAATGCCGAAAGTATACACAAGACGGACAAAAATGTACAAGGAGATGGTACTCCCAATTATGCGTGCAGAATTCCCGATACAACACCAGCCATGGTTTAGTAGCGGTAACGGATGATTCCAAAGAGCTGAGAAAGGCAGCAAAGCTTGAGTGATGCAAATGTGGTAGCAAGGCTTCGTGAGAGTGTGTTGCTCTCATGGGCGAAGGCCCAAAGAAGATGCCTAGTCGATCAGGTGACCCATACTACGCGGCTTGGACTTTGGCGAGATAGTATCACGCCTTGAAGCCACATCAAGCTCGTTGGACACAAGATGGGAATCGATTTCGTTTGGCGACGATTCCCCTTCTGTCTTAATGGTAGAAATATCCTTCTTTAGGCCATTGGATGGTCGCAATGAGGGCAAGCCAAAGCTCAAGCCGTCTTGGGCATCCACAGGGGGAGAGGAGAAGTCTGATGATTCGGGATCGGATTTTATCTGTTTGATGGGCGTCTTGACAGAGACAGACACAGTGTTCTTCGTAGCTTTGAAAGACTTTGTGAGAGCATTCTTTGGCTTGGCCTTTGCATCCTGCTTTGGTTGTCTCGGCTTTCGAGGTTTGGTGATCTTTGCCGCTGTAGCCTCCTTGGATCCCATAGTCGAATTGCCAGTAAATTTGAGCGTGCTCTGCTTTGTCTTTCCCTTTGGAAGTGCCTTGCGTGATGGAACAGGACTCTGGTGTCTTGGACTAGCACTTGGGGTGGGAATGCCTGCTTGGATTTGCTCCACAACCTTGGATTTTGCTTCCGAAGGCTTAGTGTCCTCCTCGTCAGACTCATTGATCGTCTTCTTCTGTAGAAGCACATCAATTCTGTCACGGCCCACTCCTCTCTTGTACTGCTCTTCCTTTTGCTCGTCGCCCGTTACCATGTAGGTTTCCTTCTCACCAACATCCTGCTCATCCCAGTGCGGCAGGTTGAGCAACTCTGCAATGTCATCGCATTTCCCCTTCACCACCAGATCCCATAGATCGTTCATTCCGGCTCCCTGCGGTTCGGATTCCAGATTAATCCATGCAGTAAACCCATCACGCTTGGCCCGGGTGGCTCGACATAACAGCTTCACGATTCTCTGCACCCCAGGCACCTTCAAGCTTGTGCCAACAACAATAACAGCATCAGGAACTCTTCTCAGATCGCTGTTAGATACAGCACCAATGGCTTCCGAATCGGGATGATACTCCTGATACAGGACCATGCGTGGCCGCAGACGTCCGATGCCGTGACTTCGCTTCCCAGCAAACGCGGTTCTGACATGATCATCGGCCTCGCACTTCTTGCACGGTGGGGGCTCTGGCCCCTGGAAGAGTGACGCCTCAAAATCATCAATCTGGCCGCACTTTGTACATACCATTTTCTCCAACCCGCCATGCAACTGAATGGTGGCAGGCCATGGCCCCTTCGCGTTCAGTGGTACAGTAGTGGCAAGTGGTTTCATAGATGTATCGATACAGTCGACGTTTTGAGAATAGAGACGCATCAAGCGGCCTTCCTCGGCGAGAGACGCCAACATATGGTGAAATGGGGTGGGTTTTGCAGACTGTGTAAGCCGCGACAGATCTCGGACCATCTTATGGAATTCCTCTGTAGACTTGTCGTCTCTGTACACGGAGGCATCAAAAAGACTCTTTCCTCCCCCCTTGATCTTGTGCTTGGCCCTTAGGGTCTGAAAGAGACCATGTGAAGAGCGGAAGTCGGGAACTATATCAATATTAGCAAGAGGACGCGCGCAACAAGCCGCGCCACGAAGATACATACTTCCAGCAGAGACAGAGATTCCAGCGCCAGCGATTACGACGATCTTCTTCTTCTTGCGCAGAACTGACAAGAGACGGTCTAACTGCGCCTCGTCCTCCTCGTCGCGATCCGAGAGATCAATGTACTCGGTAGTGCGGGGTTTGCGCTCGGCGACCTTCCTCCTCTTGGCCGGCGGCGGGCCATCCGTCCTAACCTGAATCTCGCCGATGGCGTCTGGGAGTTTCATGGGCGAAGCGCTGCCAGACTGGTCGCTGGTGGAACTCGGAGATGGATAGCGGTTTGAGGCGTCCATGAGGATGGGAGAGGAAGGCAGCGAGGGAGATTTCGAGAGGACAGACAGCGGAGAGGAGGGAGGAGAGGAGACGGGCCGCGCAGGAGACTCCATGATGGCAGGAGCACCCAAATTGGCGGGTTGCGAAAGCCCTTTCAAGAAAGAGGGAAGGGCGGATGTTTGGGGTGACAAAAGGGTACCGCCAATCTATACCATGGCTTTCTTTCTTTAAGTAGGAAGGAACCTTGGCCGTGCTTTCTCGAAATGATGCGCTCCAGGCAAGGGCCGGATCAGCAGACAATTGTTCTATAGACAATGGGAAGGAGCGACCCTGGAGAATGGTTGTAGTTGTGGTTGTGGTTGTGGTTGTGGTGGTGGTAGTGCGGAGAAGGGAAAGAAGCAAGTGGTGGTGGTTCTGGTAGTGGTTTTTGGCGGAAGCCACAATGGACCGCACATACAGTGAGCGACGACGGGAGAGGAGGAAACCAACATAGACGGGGGACCGGCAGACGCTGGCACCGGGAGGGCGGCTGATCGATGGGTCGCTTAATTATTTGCGCATTCAACCATCGACCAGAATGAATGGAAAGGAAACCTCCCCCGAATACACACACTAACTCGAGGTACGTCAAAGAGCCCCTTCGGGCCAAGCACCGGACAACGCAGTGTTGTTATGGAATGTATCAGCTAACTTGACCCTGGCTAGAAGGCTGGCCTGGATGGAAACTCTCCCGCCAAATGCGTTCCGTTTACTCCTGTTGATCTCTTTTCACTCGCCGCCAATCAATCCGCATCAGGCTCACCGATGTATTACTGTAGAAAGTTTACTCGTGCAGGACACAACTCGAGTCACAAAATACAGATAATCAAATGCTCGCAGGTTGCGAGCCAGCTGACTGAGGGTTCGCCAATCTCAGAGGGCAAGGGGGAAGATAATGCTGTCTACATACTCGACATTTCTATGCTGATTACGTGTGCAAGCAGCAAAATGAGCACCGACCTCAGTGAGGATGGCTGGATAAGGAGGGTAAGCATTCCATTTTCCGACGTCGCAGTGCTTCTTCACTTTTGCCTTCATGCCAGCAAAGCCTGGGCAAGTCCAAACACAATCCCCGCTCTTTCTGGCCCGGCTTCTTCTTTTTCTTCTCAGCACTCGACTTCTGAGGAACAATATCCCAAATGAGCGTCTTCGTTGGTTGATCCTCCCACAGTGATAAATTTTTTATATTATTTTATAAATAAAATAATAAAATAATGATAGAAATTAATCAGATGAATGGCAAATTTTCCCTTTCAATGGACAAGCAAAGAGAGGATCAAGTATTGGAAACATCTCTATTGTATGTCGCCATTGCGCTGCATTTTTCTGGTATTGTCCGACTGTTCTAGTAGACAACGACCCACTGACTCGGGTCGTTGCTGGGAAACAGCTGGGGCCAAGCGGCGTAGTTCGGTCAGAATTGGCCGGGGTGCAGCACCAGCGTCAAAAGGCTTCAAGAATCTTATTATTAGTTCTATCTACCTAGCTAGGTAATGTTATCGATTGCCGCGGTTTCAGCCACGCAGATCCGTTCACAAGCCACTCAAGCAAGCACAGATCCAAATGTGTGGCTTGAGAGCCACGGCCTGCCTGTGTGTCTCTGCACCCCGAACAAGCTCACTCATACAAGCGTATCGAGGAACCTCATTTGATCTCTCACAGCGAATGACTTAAATAGACACAGCAAGCCCCACGAAACAATGAGTCTCGCCTAACTCATTGTCAGTCTTGATCGCGGCATATTGGATTAATTTGCATGGTCACAACCTATAACCGTGACGCTCAACGGGGCGTGTCGCATCGCATCGTTGTTCACTTTCTTTGTGACCTGTCTTACAATTAACGAAGGCGGTATTGGCATCAACAGGACTTTGAGGCTGCCTCACCAGCCTTAAGTTAGCCCATACGTGAGGTGAAACTGGGTCCTTTCCTCATCTCAAGTTTTCTATGACATCCGACAAGATGCCGCTTATCCTTGATGCCCCGATGAACAATGAGATGGCCGTCGACCTCGAAGATGTCGATTTGTTCGGCGACCCCGTCCTGGCCATCCACACGACCCGGCCTCCAAGTAAACAACTACAGCAGCGCATGGATGAGCTTAGAAGTCGTGGCTGTTGCCAGTAAGCCCTAGCCCTCTTTCTTCACCGTGTGTCCTGTTAAGATCAAGGCTAAATCTGTTTGCAGAAGCATTGCTTGGTCCAGACAAGGCACAATAGCATCGATCTCGCAAGACGGCCGCGCTATCGATCTTCGTCTTCTACGCACTCACCCTGAAAATGCTTCCTGGGACCTGAGTGAACCCACTCAGTGCACTCTGTTCTCGCCACCATTGCCAGGTGGGCCAATTGTTCACCTCGCCTGGGCCGCCACAGGAAGCCCTGAGTTAGCCGTGATCGATGCTTTTGGCAGAGTTTGCATTCTGACATTCTCGATCACCTTGAACCGGCCATATGTTGCTCGCAAATGGGATTCGGATCCAGCAGACGACCTCCACGCCATCGTGGGCTCATATTGGCTACCCCTTGTGCCCCAAAGCAGACAAGTAGGTAAATCCCCACCAAGTCTTGCAGAATTGTGCTCATTCGAAACAGTATAATGTACTGCACGGCCCGGCCGTTCGAGAACCAAACAGCTACAAATATGAGAGCAACTTCATCCACGCCTTTGGCCCTTGGCATCCCAATCCTGCCAAGAGTGCCTTGTTGTGTGTCACCACGAACGGCGTCTTGAAACTCTTCTATTCCCAGAACAACAACAAGGTTGAGGAGACACAGCTAGAATTAGAAAGTGTCACAACTTCGGATGATCTCATCTCACATTCAGCGATATGTTCAGACAGAAGTAAGACCAACAACATGCTTTAGCTATCTACGATATACTAATCTGGCATACTACAGACGCACTCTTCATTGCGATGGCAACAACATCAAAACAATTGCGCGTAGTTCGAGCCACTATCAATTGGGGTATACCACAGTCTGACAAGCAGATGCCGCCCGCGAGCATGCCGCTGAGCCCTTCTCTGAAAGAGAAGCATGCCGCGGTCACAAGCTGGTTTCAACATGATCCTAGCGAGTCACATCTTGATAGTTCTATGCCCCAACTCTCTCATTTAGAGGTTCTACCTTCTATCTTAGACTCCGGTCAGGCATGGTCCCCTCCAGTTGTTTTAGGCGTGAGATCACACGTACCGGCTCCTGGTTCGCCATACAATCAGGAGCTTCAGAGTATCGTGGACCGATGGGAGATTCTCATCGATCAAAATCAAACGCTCCATCCTGCATTTGAACAGCTCGGTTCGAGGACAGGAAGTAACACAACACCACCGGTATGAGCTTTTCCCACGAGATGTCATACTGCTCGCTGACGCATTCCTAGCAATTAAGTCGTTTACGTAAACTGGAATCAATTGTCATCAATAAAGTGATCATATCGATTCATACCATCCAGTTGGGCAAGGTCATATGCTTTGCTTTCAGCGACGGGACAGTACAGTATCGAGATCGCTTGACGATGAACGAGATTTATAATGAAGTCAACACAAACTCGATCATGACATTACACCAAGTTGGCTTTCAATTCGCGGAAGAGAATCCATGTACGTGTCGGCTGAGATATCCCGAGATGTGTTGTATACTGATTGCGATTGTGCAGGCCTTCAGGTCGCTTTCTCGCCCACCAATTGCTCATTTGTTCAGATTTGCGAGGATGGCAAAGTCAAATGGGTTGGGATGCGCTATCCACTGCAAGAAGTCGGATCATCCATGCAAGATCGTGAGTACTTTTTCGACAATCAATAGTATCAACACCTCTTAACGTCTTACAGCTTCATATGCATCGATTGTCGCGGGATTAACAGTCGCTGCTGCCACAGCTGCTTTCCAGCAGATTCATTATGATGATATCCTGGCAGTGGCTCGCACATTTGCTGACAAGCCTCGTATGTATTTTTAATTCCCGCAAACACCTCCCTCACTAATGTTAGTAGGATTCTCCTATGACTGGATCATGGAGATTGTTCGCATGCTTAAAATCAATGTGGACTACTCTGAAGAAGCACATCATGACCAACTTGTAAGAAATGCTCACCTACAGCTCTGCCTTAGTGTCTTGAACCATCTTGGCTTCAAGGGAGAGTTCCAGCCAAGGACTTTTGCTGGCAAGTTTGCAATGCTTGCTCTCAACGTCCGCAATATCGTTATTCTCATAACGATTGCGAGCAACACTCCGATCAATTTAAAGGAGAAGCTGAGCCCTCTGGACGAGCCCGGTATGTACGATTCTCAGGTATTCTTTTAACAAAATCCATTACTAATGTCTGTATTAGAGGTTGTCGATGCCCTTGCTGGCTGCGCAAAATGGGCTCTTGACCTTCTATCGTGGCTTACGGACTCCCTTTTCAATCTTCTGGATGATCCAAAGTTCATGGCTCTCCTAAATCCTGCAAATTTCTCTGAAATGACCTCATACCTACAATCGAAGAAGGACGTCTCTTTACATCTAATCCTCTGCTCCTCTACCCGGGGTTTCCTCTCGGCGTCGTGTAGGCGACTCCTACATCTGGAGTCATTGTCTAACCGTGCAATCCAATACTACGAGAACAAGCACGCCATGCAGACGGCAACAGACCCCAACAACGCCGCTATCAGAACCACGTCGACCTTACACACCGCTTACCTGAAGATGCAGCGCTACACCACATCATCGCTCATCAAAGTTCAAGAGTTCGACAAGCTCCTTCAGGGCCTGAGCGCCGAGATCCGTGGCGCATACCAAACCTCTTTCGCAGGGTTGGCGCAGAAGCAGCCACCACAAGGGGCGAAGCCTGGCGCAAACGATGCCGCCGTCAAGCGAGCCCAGATTCACTGCGAGCTAAACTTGCTGCTGGCTGCTAGTCCCCAGCCCAGCTTCCTGCCTGTCATCAAGAAGTTCTTTGAGACGGATCTTAAAAATTTCCGCAACAATACGGACCCTGCAAGCCTCTTCTTCGCTAACTTTGAGCTTCTTGAAGTCGAGGACGAACGTCGAAGCCTTGCTGCGAAGAAGGCCAAGGGAAAATACATCGATGTGTTCAAGCGCGTTGAGCTGACAGCACTCAAGGCTGATGGTCTCGAGGAGAACACTGCCGCCAATACTAAATCACCGCAGTGGAGAAGATGCGTGCGCTGTGCCTCAATCATGGAAGATGCTTGGGGAACCCGGCCGGGCTTTACATTCGTGTTGGCGCAGCAGCGCAAGTGCTCTTGTGGAGGAAACTGGGGATTGTTACCCAAAGGAGCACTCGTGTGTTAGAGCAGGATCTCCGAAAGTGTATGATATTTCTGAACCTGGATGAGCCTATCTCCTAGACACTAAGCTAGGATAGAGAAAGCTGTTAGGATAGAGCAGTATGGATTTGATGTAATTCCTCCCAAACATGTTCTAGACAGCACGCTTTTTAGGATCATAGACCATCGGATACAGAAATGTGTGCTCCTCTTCTCCCGGGACCTGTACCTTTACTTCGGCCAGCTCCTCCCAGCCCAACCGCGGGTACACAAGCCGACCCATTGGGCTTGCCAGGAGGGTGGCTACCACGCCATCCCGTGTTGCACGCTCCATGCCCCAGCGGACAAGAACGGAGCCATATCCGCGCCGCTGAAACCTTGCGAGTGTTCCCAATGCTTGCAGATGAATATGCTCTGTCGTGTAGGCTGCGAGGTAGCGTCTCTGGCCAGCTTGAGCACTCTCACTGAGAGCTGTGCCATGTGCTGGGTTGGCATCTCTCCTGTTCGCTACCCCGGCAGCTTGCAAGACGTCTTTCGCTAAGCAGTGGCGATTGTCGGGTCAGCTATGCTAACACAAAAGAATAAATCACGACTATATAAAATGCAGTTGTGCGCATATACTTACGACTTTGCGGCTTGTACCTTGGTCCATGCTTCCTGAAGTTCACATAAGAGATGTCGAAAGCGGCATAAGAGACGATTTTGAAGGGTAAGTCTGGGTCTAGTCGCCCCTGATCATCCGCACGCGTCTCCGAGACGAAGACAACCCAGTCATCGTTGGCCGGCTCCAGCCATGTTCTCACGAGTAGCCCCATGAAGCGCCGGTGGTCTTCCGGGAACTCATGGCGGTAAGGGAAGCGATAGTTCCACCAGTCACGATCCTCCTGCATAGCCGCAATGAGCACATCCGTGATGGCATCCAAGTCCGTGAGATCGGCCTGGCGGATCCGCCTGAAATTGTCTTGGGTTTGTGACATTTTGCACGGCTTAAAGCGGGTAGAAACTTTGTCTTGCCTTTGTAGTTACTCATGTCTTGATTCAGACAATAGTCACAGAATCTCGGAGAGGCATGGTTACTTATAATTTCGGCACTCTATCCAGATCCGACAGATCGGAAACAGAGTAAGATATCACGAACATACCGCCATAGAATTCACAAGCCGGTGGGTGAATGCGAGCTTCCGCCTCCGTCTTAGTCTTTTTGACGAAAGGTGTGACTCACTTACGTGCTTCGATCCTACCACAGGAAGCTGAATGTGAGGATCCTGGCAGGTTACGAGATGCCAATTCTTTGCTTTCGTCCGCAGAGCTTAATGCATCGGGGTATATAATGCAAATGGGCTCCCTTTAGATCGAGTCCCGCGCCAAATCTAGATGGGCATGCTCGAATGTGTAAACGCCGAAGCTTACAATTCGTCGTTGTGCTGCTGATTAAACATGACGCAAAATGCGCTACTATAGAGGAAGCTTCCAGCGGGTCGGAACCCGCCCCTATAATGCTACTACGGGAGCGCAACGCACGTCAGCCGGCATATACTGACATGCCCCGCAACCCTGCCGATCCGTTGATGAGCTACATCCAACTTGCTTGATCAGGGAAAAAGCCGGGCTCTATTCTTGGTGGTTGAAGATTGTCCTCATTGATCCTATTCTTTTTTACTTCAATCCACGTCTGATCAAGCAAGCGTGAAGATGTTTACGGGAATCGTGGAAGAGATCGGAGGTAAGGCTCGCTGCTGCTCCTTATGCTTGAAAGCGCTCACTCACTCACATGGATCCAGTCGTCGCGGAGCTCAACCCGCACGATGAGACGGGCGGCACATCCCTGACCATCCAGCTGCCGGGAACTTCCCAGCTGCTGTCGGACGTCCAGCTGGGCGACAGCATCGCCGTCAACGGCGTCTGCCTGACGGTGACGACGTACAAGCTCGAGCCGACACCGAGCTTCACCGTCGGCGTGGCGCCCGAGACGCTGCGCATCACCAACCTGGGCGGCCTGAAGAAGAACTCGCACGTCAACCTGGAGCGGGCCGTGCGCGCCGACACACGCATGGGCGGCCACTTTGTGCAGGGCCACGTGGACACGACGGCCGAGATCGCCGCCATGACGCCGGACGGCAATGCCATCACTATCCGCTTCAAGCCCTCGAGCAAGGATGTGCTGCGCTACGTCGTGTACAAGGGCTTCATCGCGCTCGACGGCACCAGCCTGACTGTCACCAAGGTTGATGATGGTGAGGGCTGGTGGGAGGTGATGCTGATCTCCTACACTCAGGAGCGGGTGGTCATTGCCCAGAAGAAGGTTGGTGACACCGTCAATGTCGAGGTTGATATGATGGCCAAGTATGCAGAGAAGTCCATGATTGGATACCTTGGCTCACAGGGTTTGAGCACTGAGGGCGGTTCGATTCCGTTTTTGGAGAAGATTGTGCAAAATATCGTGGCTCAGAGTTTAGGCGGTCATAACTCATAATGTTCCTTTATCTAAAATAGGCTATACTCATTCAAAATAGAGGCGCAAGGATACCATAATTCCGTGGCTCACAAGGAGCAAATTGCCCGGGTATCATGCATCACCCCAAACCTCAGCAATCTTCTGGCTGAGCGCTTTTGCGATCTTCTTCCTTCCGACAAGATTGCCCATCTGCTGCGATACCAGTTCTCCTTTCTTCTTCTTGCTGGCTTCTCCTGAGCCACACTGCTCAAACGCCTTGACAAAATCGTACGGCGTCTTCCATCGTTTTTGAATCTCCAACGCCTTCTCACCTGTTACCCCTTTCGTACACATCAGCATCTTCAAGTAGACATCTCGCAATGTCATCATGTCTGATTTCGAAACCAGCGACGCAAACGCGGGATAAGTGATGTAATATTTTGTCGACGGATCTTGCTCGCGGAGATGAGCAAGTAAGGGCAAATAGTTCTGCGCAGTGAGAACCTTGGTAGGGATCACATGCAGCGGCTTGCTCTCGTATATTTTCTTCAGCATCGCAGTCATCCTAGCGAGATATCGGACGCTGTCATCTATTTTTTGCGTCTTCTTCAAAAAATAGCCGTTAACCACCTGAGTTGACGCAATGGCAGACTGTACAGCTTCCTCGTACTTCTGGGAGTGGCCTGCATCCATGGAGATTTCTTCGACGAGATAGACAACGTTTTTGACTCCTGATTTGCGGAGGCGGAATTTCTGCTCGTGGAAGCGGCCATCTTTGATACTTCCAATCAAATCGTCCAGCCTCTTGCGTTCGACTATCCAGTCGAGCACTACCTCGTCGCCCTCGGCCCCGAATTGCCGCATATGATCGGGGTCGTGACACTTCGCCACCCACAACACATCTCCCAGCTCAAGACTGCGCATTATGGGCTTGGCGCCTCTTTTGTTAAGCTCCTCCTGCATATAGTCGCGATCGGTCTTCGCACGGACTTCTCGCACATCCAGAACCAAGTGAACAGTGAATGTGCCAGGATTGAGCCGTATGGGTGTGAATGTGGGTAAAGCAGAGTCGTCAGAAACCATGGGACCATTAGAAACGACATCTTCAAATTCGCTTTGCTGCTGCTGTGGGCCTGGCGGAATTGGATCAGCATCATCATCATCATCATCATCAAGGATCACTGGCTGCTGCGCTGGAGAATTTGAGCGTCCCAAGGGCATGCGGATTGTTGGGACATCTCCTCTGGGTTCGTCAAGTCGGGTCTGGGTTGTATCTGCTGTTTGTCGAATGCGCTTTGCGACTTCCCACCCTTCATCAGTTAACGCGTAGCGCTTTAACGGCCGTCCTCTCTCATAGACGAGCTCCTTTTGTATGAGCGTCTTCATCGAGTTCCAAGCTGTGTAGAACTTTGTTGGATCACTTGGTGCCGAGAAGGACGAGTCGCAATGAGGTTGGGCCGCTTCTATCAAATCTGCCTTTGTCATTCCCATCGGTGCATCCTCATCCATGAACGACAAGGCCAAGACCAACGCATATGCACCCGAGCGTAAGGCCGGCACATATTGCTTCGCCTTCCGAGGCTTCTTCGCAGGCCTTGAAGAACCGGAAGCCTCATCGTCATTGTCTCCGGAATTCGTCCTTTTTCTGAGGCCAGGGTGCTCCGGCATGGGTAGGCCATTTTCCTCGCAATGCTTCTTCAACTTGTCCGTCAGTCGGTCACAGAGCTTAGGGCCAAAGCCTTTCAACTGCTGTAATTCTGAGGGATGAGTGAAAGTGATTGGGCAGGCCTTCAACGAGTTATACGCATGCCGGTATGTTGTAACTCCTTTGGAGTTCCGCTCTCGGGCCGTGTCCAACCATTCCTTGACCCATTCCAGAAGCAATGGATTCGCAGAGCCGTCAGCCATTGTAAGCTAGACTGGCGAGGTTGCAAGTTTGAGACAGCAAAATTGAGACGCGAAGCAATTCGATGCCAGCACCAGGGAGACAGAGCTCCGGCAGATGAGGGTTCAGACGCAGGGGAGTATGGTGTAGTCTTGTTCCATGACGCGCTGATCGCGTCCAGAGTGTTGGCAGGGGGGCCACGAATGAGTCGCGGCGGCAGGTGATCAGTCATGTGATGGCTGGGGTCCTGCCTAGGTAGTCTTCGTATTTCCAGTACTAATAATAACGTTCTGAAGGGCGCTAATTAGTGTAAGTTGCAGGTTGTTTGCATCACTGATTCACTGCTGGTGGGGTGGGTTAACTGGGTCATCGCGGGGCAATGCACGGGTGACACGAGGGGCTGAGGCCGCCGTTTGAGCACCTGGCAACGGCGTCTGTCCCTGGAAGCTTGATCCCTCCATCCCCGTCCGTATCAACTCCCGTGCGCCTTTAAAAGGGCCCAATTGGTACTGCCGTCTCCGTCTGAACCTTCCTGGCTTTGACTCTTCCACTTCGACCCATTCCCCTCCCAGTCTAAGCAACGATGGCGTCAGACGAGAATATCATCGCCGCTTCCCAGAAGCACCCCATTGTACCCCTCCAGGCCGGGCAGCTCTACAAGTATGGCACTGCGGGGTTTCGGATGAAGGCCGACCTCCTCGAGGGCGTTGCCTTCCGGGTCGGCCTGCTGTCTGCTCTCCGGAGCCGTAAGCTTGGCGGTCAGACGATTGGTGTCATGATCACCGCCAGCCACAACCCCGCCGCCGACAATGGGGTCAAGATCGTTGACCCCATGGGTGAGATGTTGGAGCAGGAGTGGGAAGGCTATGCTACCAAGCTTGTCAACTGTGCGACCGACCAGGAGCTGGTCGACACCTATAAGGCTCTGGCAGCCCAGTTAAAGATTGATGTTACCACGGCCGGCAAAGTTGTCTATGGACGGGACACTAGACCTTCCGGTCACAAGCTCGTCGGAGCTCTTGCCGACGCCTTCGAGGCCACGGGTACCGAGTACGTCGACTACAAGATCCTTACAACACCGCAACTGCACTACCTCACACGAGCCACCAACACCGAGGGTACACCGGAGTCATATGGAAAGGTCAGCGAGGTTGGCTACTATGAGAAGTTTGCAGATGCATTCGTTCGTGCCCTACGGGGCAGGAAAGTCGACGGACCCCTGACCGTGGACTGTGCCAATGGTGTAGGTGGACCGAAGCTGTCCGAGTTTCTCAAGTATATTCCAAAAGACAAGGTGTCCTTTGATGTCAAGGTTGTCAATGATGATGTCCTCCGGCCCGAGGTCCTGAACCTCGATGTGAGTGCCTAGAGCCTTTTACGCGCCGATATTCGAAATACTGACTCTTCGCAGTGTGGTGCCGACTTCGTCAAGACTAAGCAGCGAGCTCCACCCACGCCGAAGCCTGTTCCTGGTGCTCGTTGCTGCTCTCTTGACGGCGATGCCGACCGACTGATCTATTACTGGCACGACCCTGAATCGGGCTTCTTTATGCTCGACGGTGATCGC
The DNA here is from genome assembly GCF_000392275.1 of Phaeoacremonium minimum UCRPA7. Taxonomy (NCBI): domain Eukaryota; kingdom Fungi; phylum Ascomycota; class Sordariomycetes; order Togniniales; family Togniniaceae; genus Phaeoacremonium; species Phaeoacremonium minimum. Next base: position 274,614 of record NW_006921443.1, on the reverse strand, counting down.
ATCTCGTCATTGGCTGCTTCCTTCATCGCGGACCTTGTTCGAGGTGCTGGTCTGGAGGAAGATGTGCGGATTGGCGTCGTGCAAACTGCCTATGCCAACGGTGCCAGCACAAACTACATCCAGCAGCATCTGCGCCTTCCGGTTGTATGTACACCAACGGGTGTCAAGCACCTACATCACGCCGCCTGCAACTTCGATGTAGGCGTGTATTTCGAGGCCAATGGACACGGCACTGTGCTCTTCTCCCAGGACGCCGTCCAGGCCTTCAAGAAGAAGGAGCCGCAATCACCGGCACAAAAAGATGCCCTCGAGACCCTTTCGGCCGTTGCCGACTTGATCAACCAGACCGTTGGTGACGCTATATCAGACATGCTGATGGTCGAGGTGATCCTAGCGCACAAGGGCTGGACGCTGCGCGACTGGGCCATGACATACACCGACCTACCCAACCGGCTCGTCCGTGTCGAGGTCGGAGACAAAGATGTATTCCAGACCACGGATGCCGAGCGTCGTCTATCGCACCCTCCCGGCGCCCAGGACGAGATCGACCAGCTGGTCAACAAGTACACAAACGGCCGGTCGTTCGCACGCGCGTCCGGCACAGAGAACGCCTGCCGTGTGTACGCCGAGGCGGCCACGCGCGTTGAGGCTGACGAGCTGGCATCCAAGGTTGCACGCATTGTCAAAAACTACGGTGGCGGTCTGTAGGGCAGGCCCAATGGCAGGCCGGGGTTTCTACCCGCCGAGGTTGCGGCGCAGATGGCGGCTTATCCCCTTTTGTGAGCCAAATCACGGAGTGTGATATATGCGCGGCCAGACATGTCAGGATTGCGGATCCAGAACCCAAAAGTTTCGGGGGCGCACTTGCTTAACCATCATCTTGTAATGAAAGTCTTTGGAGATACGGAGAAAGGGGACGCTCCTTTACCGGGAGCGGCCCTTAGATACTCATTCTTTTCTGACGACCCGCAACGAAACTGACAGTCCAGGATTCGATACAGGCAGATAGAGATAGCCATTATGAGAAATATGACATGAAATTCTCCATGCAACCTGCTCATATTCATAATTTCAGACCAAACTGGAGGTTTCGGTTGTGGACATGGAAGATGCATTTCGTGGTATCTCGTCTCAATGCCATACAGCAGTACGGCTCGCACATATGATGCCTTTTTGCTCTCTCTTTCTTTCTCACACACCCTCTTTTTTTCGCCGTCACGTAACGTCTCTCTCTATGCAATGCATGCAGAACACAAAAAGGAAAAGGGGTGGAGCCACAAGTCGCAAACCGCCCCCTTCTAAGTCCGCACTCCCATCAAATGCCTTTCCCGTAAAGCGGACTTTCTTTTTTGAGTGACCCAAGGGAAAATAAGAAGATGATTTAAATATAAAAAAACGCCGTCCCTCTGCTAGCCCCAGCTGTCCGCGCCTGTCCACATTTGCCTTCGTTACCTCTAGCACGTAGAGTTTTGCTTTCAAACGCCTCGCAGATGGAGGAATCCAATAACAACTCAGTAGACTCGCCGCCGATTACGTTGGCGACTAGCACATCTTGTACAGACATGAGCCCTCTGCGGCTCGCGTCGGGTCCTGCGTCTCCAAGCGGTACTCGAGCTTGATGTCGAGGTCGCGGCGGTTCTTCTCGTTGGGGCGTACGTGCAGACTGCACTGGATTTCCTCGCCCTGCTGGACGGTCAGAACGTCCTTAAGGTAGAAGACGGTCTGCTTCCAGTGCGTGTACTTGGTGTGCGGGCCGGTGGAGAAGCGGATCGGCTTGTGGCAGGCGGTGAAGTCGATATCGAACCAGGCCACCAGGGCATGCACGAAGTCGTCGCGCCGGCAGCTCAGCTCGAAGGGTATGCTGAAGGCCAGGTCGGCGGTTGTGCACTTGTAAAGGTCGAGGGTGAGGACGTTGGTTGGGTCAGTAACAACGGCCTTCATCTCCACAGTGTCGACGAGAGGCTCTGATAGAGCCGTCTCCTTCAGGGGGGTATAATCGAAACCGTAGACATTGTCCCAAACTGAACAATTTCAAGTCAGTAAGCTTTTACGAACCATAGCGCCTATATTGGGTGGACTCACAGCCGATCTTTTCGTCTTTGTACTCGCCGTCCTCGATGCCAGCCAGAAAGATGGTCGCCTTGTCGGGGAAGATCAAGCCGTCCTTCGCAAGATACCTGTCGCGCGCATACAGCACGGTGTCCAGCATGCTCTCATAGAGCAAGAAATAGCCCATCCACTCTGAGATGATGATGTCGACCTTGGGGAACGGCATGTCAATCTCCTCCATCTTGCCTTGAATGAGAGTGATCTTGTCGGACATGCCGTTGGCGGCAACGATCTCGCGCGCCTTGAAGATAATAGTCGACATGTCGACACCGATTACGTGCTTAGCACCGGCCTTGACGGCGAACCTGCAATGATAACGCCTAATTAGATATTTTTGTAGTCCTCATGGCGGTCGCTGTGAGGGGCGATGGAGGGGCACGGTGGTGTTGGGCGGCGCCTTACATGGAGAGGATCGCAGTGCCACAGCCGACGTCGAGAACGACCTTGTCCTTAAACAGATGCTTGTTCTGCACGATGGCATTCATGTATGATCGTGTCCGCACTTCATCCTTCTGTAGGCAGAGAGCGGTCAGCTACGAAAGGCTTGCGCTGGCAAGGCGATCTCGCCGGGGAACAATTACATACCAGCATTTCCTCGTGGATACCTTCAAATCGCGCAAGTAGAGTCAGCAAAGTTTCTGTATTATGTATGGATCGCAAGCTATTCGTGGGGTTTCATACCGTGGTGGTTGTAGCTGCATCACGATGTTAGACTATAACTTTGCGCCTAGGTCTCAGGATGCTTGAAGCCCAACTCACCTGTTGAAGTAGTGCTGCTCCGAGTGCTCCATGGCCTTGAGCTGGCTCTCGGCCGTTTCGATGTCCATCTTGGATTCGCTCGCCATGACGGGCAGTATCTTCAATCTGTTCAGCGTGGCGGGAAACGAGGGAAGGCTGAAGATTGAAAGATTGGCTTTGTGCCGATAGCTGCAGTTCGTCGAGGCGGCGGGGGGGATATATTTCTTGCAGTCCGAAAATTTCAGCAAGGGCCGCAGCGAGTCGCGGAAGCCTTACCTTCAGGCGGTTAATTAGTTCTAGCAGGAAGGCGGTCAGGCATTAGCGCCATTTTGCTGCGCTTCTAGGCTCGGGCGCCGACTCTAGCAGCGGGAGACGGTCATGAAACTGCAAGAAAATACGCCAGGATTTGCCTGCCCTTGTCCTGTTGCCAGTTGCCCCTCCTTGACTCGAATTTCGACCTGCCCCAGGAACTACACCTCTGCCGGGGTAAT